>NW_020327100.1:0-25770 GCF_001858045.2 Oreochromis niloticus
CTGCTGTCCAACTCTACAACATGGCGATCCATTTTTAAATGTTCCCAGTCATAGTCTTTTTTCCTTTCTTATCTCCATTCTCACAAACTAAGAAGTCTTCTGTTCACATCATCGCTATCTCCATATGCACTAGTTCCCTGCCCTGGCTGCAGGCTCGCTAACACTCTCTTCTGTCGTTGCAAATTAAGCGACGGGCCGTGCTTTGTGACACGCCTGAGCAAAATATCAGCTTTTTTGGCCATATTTTGGTGGCTTTTTGTTGTTATGGAGCTCAGCGGTAATTGGCTTGCCGTCAGCCTGTCAGAGTGGCGCAGCCGGCCCTTGTGGGTAAATGAATGTCAATGTCGCTGTCCAGTGCTGAAAACGAACAACCTCATCCCTCCGTGAGCCCAGGCGCAAGGCCGCCTGTCGGAACTCATCTGTCCTTGGCTTAATCCCCTCCCGTACCCACCTGCTCCATTGCAGAACCTGGTTGAGAAGGAAGAGACATTGGTAGAGAGGAAAATGAGGAGCATTTGCATCTAAATGGAATGTTTTCTTCCCTTCATTTCTCTCGCTCTCACTTTGTGTAATGGCTTGGTTATGTGTAGATGGAGACATGAGAGGAAATCCCCTCTTGCTTCTTGTAGCTTTGATTTTGAACTGAAATCTGCACCTTAATTCATCTTACTCCTGCTTTTCTTTGTTCTTTGCTGTTTTTTATTGAACCTCTTAATCTCCGCATCTACAGTGTGATTTTGTAATTCGTCCTCTCCTGGGGAAAGGAGAAAATCCATCTTGCCCTTCATTTTGTCAGTCTTCACGTAAAACCCCATCACATCTGACATTCACAGCGACTTTGTCACCATAAAGCACTCGCACGGCATCCAACACTTACACCAATAACATGACTAGCCGTTTCTCGTCAGGAGAGAGCGTGACATGTCTAGTGCCCAGGATCACATTTTAAATGCGCACACACTTGAATGCTTCTCATCACCTGGCATAAATTAACTGCAATCCCCATCATGATACGAACATCCTGTTGACACACTACATCACATCCTCCTCCAGGGGAATAACTAGTCTTGCACAGCCTTGTATTATTAATTCATGCCTAGACTTACAGTTCATCAGGACTTTGTCCAATCCTCATGCAGCTCACCGGACCCCAGAGTGCCGCATTTGAGCCTGTCTCACCCTGATTCTTTCACCTCCGACCTCCCCCAGCTTCGGTGTCCAGGTCCCTACTCCCATTAGGAGGCATAACAATACTGAATTATTTACCAGTGGTTGAATAATTCAAGGTGAAACACCCATTTACTGGCTGAGAAAATGTGCCAATCTGATCTGTCCTGGGAATCAGTAAGGACTTCCTTAATGAGGGTGAGAAGGAGAAGGGAATGAAATACTAAGAGGGTTCACTTTTAATTTTTTTATGCACAGTGTATATGGCTATGTGTCATCTATATATATATTATATATATGTATATATATGTATGTATATATATTATATATATATATATATATATATATATCTCCAAATGCCTTCAGAGAGTAAGTGAAGTTAACTGAATGGGAAGAACAAGATCCAGGCAATTAACACCTATGCCCTGCTGGGATATAAGCAGCCCAAAGAGGAAATAGAAGCCACTGACATCAAGACAAGACATGCATCAAGGGTTTCATTCCAAGTCCAGCATCCTGAGACTGTAGGCTAAGCAGAAGGAAGAAGTGTCAGAATGACACAAAGATCCGTGAGTACATCAGGAAGATGGTCACAACTGGTCATGGGCTTAGTGAATACCTCAGGCACCAGAAAGCCAAAAAAGAAGAGAACCAAGGAGAAGGACCATCATGGAAGGATAGGCCCTTGCAGGACATGTACCACCAGCAGAGAGAAGAAATGGCTGATATCAAAAAATGTACCAATGGCTGGACAAAGTGGGACTGAAAAACAGCACAGAGGCAATAATCATGTCAGCACAGGAACAAGTTCTAAGCACAAGATCGACAGAGGCTGGGGTTTACTACACCAGGCAAGACCCCAGGTGCAGGCTGTGTGAAGATACAGAAACATCTGTAAAAATGGGAGACTCCCCCTAGGTGGTTAAGAATGACTGCCTCCTGTGAGACGTCCAGATACAGACAAACTAGTGATGGCTACCAGCTGGACATAGTAGTGGTGGAAGAAGTCCATAGTACTAGATGTAGCTATACCAAGTGATAGCAAGGATCAGGAATAAGGAACACGAGAAGCTCGAGAAATACCAAGAAGAACTTGAGAAGATGTGGCGGGTGAAGGTAACAGTGTTCTTAGTTTGCGCTCAGCAGTTCCCAGGAACAGCATCTGAGATCTCTGTGCAGAAGAGTGCACTCCTAGGAACGGCTAAGATACTGCGCAGGACCCTCAAGCTCCCAGGCCTCTGGTAGAGGACACAAGTTTGAAGGATATGCATGTGTTTGCATGTTTGAGGCAAATCTTATATTTATAAAATAATATTAACACAGTGAGTCACAAGAAACAGTTTGAGCTTTAATGGTTGACATTTATTTTCACAGACATGCATACACTCAGAAGTTGCCATTGCTATCTTGGTCATGTAAACCTAAAAGTCGCTAAAAATACATTTTTTTTTGTTGTTGTTGTTTTAAAATGCGGGTCAAATCACTATGTGTAATGAGTCAGAAACACACAAAAATGTATCACCTCACTGAATAATTCCTGTCAGCTTCATGGAATGTCTTAATATCTCTTAGCTTGTTACTTTGGTTTTACAACCATAGTCAACAACATCTAACATCTACACCATCTACGTTTTAGAATTTGTTTAATTTAGCATTTTAAAGTCATTAGAAAAAAAGAGAGACATCTGAATTTGTCTACAATCTCATATTCTGATGTTCCAAAGTAGTTCAGGTCTGATCTGCAAGGATATAAAGCTTTGAGGGTCAGTTGTAGTTATCGTCATTATCTCCTTCATCTAGGTCATGAATTTCATCGCTGTCTTCCGTGATGTAGCTGTCAGGGTTTTCGGGCTCATCAGCGGACTCATCGTCGTCCTCGGTGTTCACCCTCCCTGACAGGACATCCTCTATCCAGTCCTCCAGCTCCTCTGCAGTGGGCAGGTCCTCATCATTGGACATGTCCAGCCAGACACTATCTGCCTGGAAAACAGAGAACCAGAAAATTTACGTCTTTCAAGTCTTTATTTTGGTGTTTTCTTAGAGTTTGATATTTTACTTACATCTGTCACATTGACCACACCGATCTGGGGTCTAAACAGGTCCAGCTTAAAGGTTTTTCCCAATAAGTGGTCAACTGTCAAGACAGATAAACCAAGCTAACTTCAGACATTTTCAGCATTTAAACAATGGTGGAATTTTACTGTGTAGAAATTAACTATTTGGTTAAACAGTAAGACGGAACCAGAGGGAAGTCATCAGGGTCGATCCAGACAATACTCAGCTCTGGGTTGTTGGTATTGTCTCTAGCCACATCTTTCAGGATTTCCAGGAACTCATAGCCATCTAAGGAAGCGACAACAAAGTTATCTGAACTCAACTCCAGTTTTAAATCAAGATAAATAACTGTAATGTTAAACAACAAAAAGCTCTGAATTACAGCTGCAGACCTGGATCTTCTTCCTCAGCAAAGGCAACAATATGTATTCCATCCATATCATCTTCCTACAGATGGGAAGAATTTAAAGATTTAGAGTAATTAGCAGCTTGAATTCAACGTTGGCTTCAATACATTTAAAGAAAATGCTTGTATACTATGTAATTCTGCTCCCATCTGCTCTGATAAGACCAAACAATCACCCATGTCTCAAATATATTCTCAGCCCGGAGCTTCCTCAAAGTAGCTCTGTAAGAAGCACATTTGTATTAAATCTCACACAAAGGAAAGCTTGAAATTTTAAGTTGAAAAAAACTTTAAAAAAAACAAAAAAACATTAACCTTCTGTGCTGGGTTACATATTCAACAATGTCTATCTCGGATAGAGGTCTTCCAGGCACGATGGCCGGCTCCTCCATGAATGGCTCATAGAAATTAACTTCGTTCATCTTTAGGGAAAGATGTTTGGCTACCTAAAAAACAAAACAAAACAAAAAAAAAACACATTAAATGCCAAGATGTCACTTTAATATTTTAGGGACGATTTTCAGTTTTTTAATGTTTGAAGTGAAGCTCATTTATCAAGAGTTTCAACTAAATTAGCTATCTCCAGTCTTTTTCTGAAATTTATATTGGAGGAGTGATGTGAAGATAAAGACTGGAAGCAGCTAGCCTAAGAGATCAGATTTAACAAAACAACAAACACTAACATTAATTTACATACTTAAAGAGCTGCTAGCAGTTAAACTGATGCATTTGAGATAGCCATGCTAGCTTTTTGCTAGCATGGCAAAAGTAAGCTAACAAGCTACTTGTTATTTACACACAGAAATGAATATAAGTTGCATTTAATTAATTCTATGTTCTAATTTATTATGGTTAGTGTGTTTTAAGTAATTATGGTGCATGTTACTGTTAAACAAATTTGTACAGTGTAGTATATTTTCTGTTAAGACTTACAGATTTATCAAATGTAGCAAAAAACTTGATGTAAGGCTGAAACCGCTCTGAGGCCTCCTGGAAAGCCTTGAAATCTGAAAAACAAAACAAAAATGCGAGCTGGAAATAAATTTGAGAAAGATTGACAGGAACAAAAGGTGAAGTTCAGCAGTGATATTCTACAGTGATGGTGTGATGAGAAAGGCAAGAAGTGAAAGGCAGTGTCTTCATTCAATTTCTCATCAGATTCTGGTATCTTCATCCCAGTAACCAACTTTCCCTTAATACAGTTTTATACACTTGAAACACGATCCTAGTTCTCTTCCCAACAAGGTCACCACCAGGGACCGACCTATATCTGGACAGAAATAGGCTTCATAATGAAAATTTGTGCCACTGTCGTATTGGCCGGATAGTATCTTCCTTGCCTCACTTTTTCTCCTTTTTGTGAGAAGAACTATAATTGCAGTTTGACCTATTAGACGGGGAGCCAGAAGCTATTAAAAGCTGTCTTGAGACTGAGTGAGACTAGCAAAGTCTAGAATCAGGTTTTTATTTAGCAGCCAGTAAGGCGATACAAAATATATCTCCATCAACCTCTAGATTCCATTAACATCTCTGAAGCACAATAAAACAACTTTATGGTACACTGAAAGAGTGTAGGTATAGGTTCAACCACACACTCCCAGTCTTTGTAATTTCCTTTAGAACTGCTCTTGTTTACATGTAGATATTGACATATGAGTTTGATGCTAAACTAACATGAATCTTCTCCTTTGAAATAACCAATGAGGCGGATGTCTTCCTCCATCCTCTCGAAGGCTCGCACCTCCATGGCATTATTGATCATCTCTACTGGGTCCTCCAACACCTAAGGAGCAATATAACACAGAAGGAAAACATGTTAGTCATTATTTAGGTAACTTAATCAGTTTGGTATAGTTGGATCAGTTCCAGTCTCATACACATTTGTTTAATGTGGACTCATAATTACATGCAGCTTTGATTACAATCAAAGCTGCATGTAATTATGAGCATTAGCATTAGCACTGAAGATAGCAAACAGCTAGCTTGGCTCATGCCATGGTAATAAAATCCACCTAACAGAGCTGAAATACAGTACAAGGTACTCTTACCTAAAAGTAACTGTTGAGCTATACCTTGGAAGGCATATACATGTCAGTCAATAATCAATACAAGCAATAATGCTGAACTTGTGCATGATGCAGTCCTAAAAACTTAAAAGTGTGTAGTTTAGATAAAAATGAAGTAAATGAACCAGGAACCAGGGCCCAATTAAGACCCTATTCGCTGTTCTTTTAAAATAAATATCTTGTGCAAGGTGGTGTGTAAACCCAAACGCTCAAATTAATTAAAATATTTAAGTTGTTTTCATATTTTTAAATTGGAGTTTTTGTTTTTTAATAAATTGCACTATTTTGAGGATTAAGTAATCACCTCTTAAAGGTAACATTTCTCTGTCGTCAATTGCATTGTTTAAATGTCAATGTGTGCATGTGCTGATAGTCAATAGGACAGAATTAATGTAGAGAATATTGCACATGCAGTAATAAATAGTGTAATTTTAAAAAAGCCTGCAGGAAGAACAGTAAAAGCAAAAACCAAAGGAAATCTATTGGTCAGTTCTAGCTAGCACTTGTCTTTTAATAATACAGCGTACTGAGTGTATGCTATAATATAAGAAGAAAAGCTCTAGGATTCCAGAGCTTATAGATTTGACTAAGATGCCATTATTGTGGCAAAATTATTAGTGCATTGACCTAAATGTGCGTAACAGATATTTGATCCATATTAGATAGATAGATAGATAGATAGATAGATAGATAGATAGATAGATAGATAGATAGATAGATAGATAGATAGATAGATAGATAGAAGCTGTGATGCCATGAGTGAAGGGGCTTGTTAAGCTATTGCTTAGCCTGAATAGATGGCACAGGCTTCTTAGTGAGTTCTGCAAACTTTAATCCGTCTCCACTAAACTTTTTCACAACAAAAGTAATGCAGAACTTCCTTATGTTTACAAAAAGCAAAAAGTACTCCAACAATGTTGAGTAAAAGGGAGTTTTATATTAACTCACTGGTTTAAGATAAGATAAGATAAGATAAGACTTTATTGATCCCACGACGGGGAAATGTTTTAATATTATGGTAATTTATCTTAGCCTGTGGGAGAAGTGAATGAAAAATCGGTTAGATCCTCAAAAATATATGAGATTTAACTGTAATCAAAGGGACCTATAGCAGTTATGTCGCTGCCTTACCTTTTCTGATAATTTAGTTTACAGTGCATTTTTTATATGAGGTACACATGACGGTTACTAAAATGTGTGTTGTTGAAGAGCTTATTGATGTTGCAGTTGTGATATGTTAGGGATTTAATTAATTAACGAGGCTGAAGATTGATTGTTTTTGTGGGTAAGGTAACTGCCGTCTGAAAAGCATCAGATTTTACTACTCACATCCAACAGGAACTCCACCAGAGTGTCTGCTGAGAGCTCCCCGTCAAACTCAATCACGCGGTCGTCCTTGAACACGTACAAGCTGCCCACCTCCTCCAGTCCTATTTAGACAACAGATCCAATACTTTAAAACAATACATTACTAGTAAAATGGTATAAGAAAACCATATGAGTGGATAAGCCAAGAACAACACAGATGCACTACATACCCAGTTTTCTGGCTACTTTGACATCCTTCTGGGAGTCCACCATTCCAAAACCGATGTCTTTGTTCTCCAGGACTTGAGCTGTAAGCTGTGTTCAAGAACAACAAATCATTCAGTATTGTGACTCACAAAAATCTAGATCAGGAACATCACCTAATCAGGATGATTTTCTGAATGGCATCTAGGATGAAACGTTAAAAATGAGATTTGATGTCCACTATTTGTGTTGGGCCTTGTTGCACCACATTGGCAGTCATACAGGATGGACCATTCTTTTGGAGCTGATTGTCTCATCCTCATCTTCAAACTCACCTGCCACATTCTGACTTGAGAGTGCTGCTATAGCTCACCTGGTTGAGCATCTCGTCAAACCCGTCAAACTCGTCTGCCCCAGACTGTTTCCTGTATGTCATCCCCCTCACTTTCTCTCCAGCTTCCTGTCTACTTTCTGCATTGTCCTATCCAATAACAGCAAAATACCTCATGTTCTGAAATCTCTTCATCGTCTTCTAAATGTTGTCTCTTTTCTAAAATCACAGAGGTGACCATCGTGATTGGTAAGGAGTTACGCATATACAAACAAACACATGTGACAGCCTCAGCCATACTAACAGCAGCAGATTGGGATTTAAACCTTGTTATTTAGGTTAGGAAAAGATTATGGTTTAGGTCAATATTAAGTACAAATCTGGGTCAAGTTTCATAGTGACCTTCAGGATATTGTCCAAGTTGCCAGAGAGTACTTCCTCTCAGCTCTTGGTGGAAGGCTTTTGGCCAGTTTAGAAGCTTCGACACTGAAATAGGTGCAGTAGAACACCAGTGTTGGCAACTGGGAGCAAGACGCAAGAGCATAGCTGGTAAATTAAATAATAGTTGGTGACTTTTTATTTGACTTTTAAATAAAACTGTGTACAGTGTGGACATGTGTAGACTAAAACCACCTTGTAAATAAACCTTGAGATGAGAAACACTGGTGTGAACACCCTCTGCTCAGCGCTTTGATTTAGCTCTGACTTCTATGCTGTGTACTTGAGCCGGCATCCACAGCTGCAGCCGTCTTCATCAATACATCTTTTCATTACCAAGATGTCTGTGTGCTGAGAGCCCCCCGTGGAGTTTTCTTGTTAGAAGGAAGCTGTGAGTCAGGACTGCTTGCCTTTCAGCTTGCAGTTGTTGAGGAAGGATAACAGATTTAGAAAACCACTGAGGAGGGGGTTTACTTTGTGTATTTCTGCTTTCCAAGAGTGCACAAAACATGACAGAAATGTGAAACTGAAAATGTTGGTAAAGGTGAATACTAACAAATACAAAAAATGCCTCCAAGATGAGAAGGAAAGGAGTGTGAGAGCGAATCTTCTGATTTCTAGTTCAAAGGCAGATAGTAAAGAAAATTGGGAACAAGCTATAATTAACAAAATGACCTAGAAACAATCCCTGGATATATGTAAACCACAGCGGAGTGCACAAAATGGGATTAAAAGGACTGCTTGCCAGTTAAGAGTGTGCACAGGTAAAACATAGATCCAGTCTAAGGAGAGAGTCTATACCTCAAGAAGACAGAGGAAACATGGGGCAGTCGCTGTCTAATTTCTCCTAGAACGCAAAGGAGCAGTGACTACTTTTGACAAGTTTGAATGGCAGAATGTAATCTGCAGGGATTTGAGCTGTAGCTCAGCATCCGGTATGCCACAACAGATCCATCTCTCATTTCCTCATGTCTTCTTTGATCAGTGGTGATACATTTCCCATAGCTTCCAGGTATTTATAAACCTGAAAAACTCAGGAGCAATGCATTTTGCAAAGAGTTTTAAAAACCAGTTCATTGTTTATGAAGGTTCATGATAGTAACATCTAGCAGATCGCTAGTGACCCCCTTAGAGTCAGGAATAGGGTTAACAGGGATTAACATTCACCTTGGGATATATATTTTTTGCCTATCCAACGTGGTCTAAAGCTACAGAGCTAATGTGTGAAGCTATATATGGGTCTTTGACCTAAATACGAATACCATCATCCTTATAGGCAGTATGTTTAGTATGTTAGAATCCTAAGTACTGCTAAGGCTTCTGGAAATGTGATTTTGGGCCACAAAGCAACTGTTGATCAGCTGGTCAATAAACACAAAACGAATCAGCAATCCTAATAACTGCTTCTCCCAAATCTCATTTTTCAAGCTGAGAAGGCACTTTATGTTATAATTCATCATCAGAAAGAATTCTTTATGGAGCATTAACGCCTGAACCACATGAGTTAGCAATTCTGTTTAACGCTTATCAAAATGTGAAAAAAAAAAAAAATCTATAAAAAAGTAGATTACATCATTGTACTTTTACATTTCTCACTTTCCTTTCAGTTAACTCCATTTTATAATACACAAAGAATATCATCACCGAGCCACATGTCCTGCAGTCTGTGACACATACTCTCTCACCTCTTCCCACCTCACCCAGTTTCTCACCTCCAGCACCAGCTCTGTCATCTGGAACCTCTTCTGAAGGCCCTTGTTGGCCGGCAGAGGTTCGTGGTAGAACAGGCACAGCAGGTCATATCTCTTCAGAGCCTTTTTGTAGTTGCGCTCATTGATGTCCATCACCCTGTCTTTCCCATCAAAATTGGGGAACTCTAGACCTTCCTCGGCACTGCAAAGGAAAACCAGGTGAAGGCAGAGGCCAGATAGAAGAGAGAGCCACATGTGTTGCATTTTTGTTCAGCTGTGGATGTGTTTGCGAAAAAAAAAATTGAAATTAAAATCCAAGATCGTCTCAAGACCAAACTTGAAGAAATTGGCTATAAATGAGAGCTGCAATTCATCCACGGATTTGATCTCTATTATATCTCCAACAAATCTGAAATACTCTCTCTAATATTTCATTGGACCCCCTGCTTCTTTTTATTGCCCTCTTTTGATAGCTCTCCCTCTCCACCTGTCTTCTGTCTCTTCCTCTCTCTGTCACTTAGTCTTACTGCCCAAATCTCAGGAGGGTCTCTTTCCTCCTCCTTTTCTCTCTGTGATGGAGAAACTCATTATGTTGAGCACATTTGAAGGATAATCATTCATGAGGTTGCTGTTCATGCCCTTGAAATAAACTGGTAATTTCATCAACCACTGAATCAGTAACGTCATTACCTATGTGGACGAACAAAATGCTTTGTGGCAGTGTTTGTACATTTGAAAATCATGTCTTATGTTGTAAATAACCTTGATTCTGAAAAAAAATAAAATAAAAATGAATATATACACACACACACATATATATATAGTCCCAGTGGTAATCGGAGCACTAGGTGCGGTGACTCCCAAGCTAGGCGACTGGCTCCAGCAGATCCCGGGAACAACATCTCTGTCCAGAAGAGCGCAGTCCTGGGAACAGCTAAGATACTGCGCAGGACCCTCAAGCTCCCAGGCCTCTGGTAGAGGACCCGAGCTTGAAGGATTGACCGCCCACAGGGGCGAGATATGTATATATATACAGTGGTAACTGAAGATTTAAGACCAACAATCCCTTAATGTTGCTATGCGTTAATCTTTTACGTTTTACGGTAAAGAACACACGAATTTCACTGCGAGCATTACCGTAATGACTGTAACCCAGCCAGAAGCAGCGGACCACAGATCACGGCGCTGATTCTCCTCGTCAGACAAAGCTGGAAGATAGAGGGAAAATGGAGCGGTTTTGGTTGTTGAGGATTTTAATAGTAGTGCAAGTTTTTCACGGGTCTTTAGCCGGCGCTTCAGGTAATCTATTTTTGAACACCTACGCCTTTTGAATTTATTTGAAAATAACTAGCGAGCTTTTATTTGTCCGTGGCTCTTTAAGATAACTTCTGGTGCTACAGGCAACCATCAATTCACCGGTGCTAGCTAACTAGCCCAGCAGCTAACTTTTAGGTTGGCATGAATTATGGCTAAGAGTTAGCTCTTTCTCTCACACTCACATTCAATACGATAATTTATAGTCGAGCCATTACATGACAGAGTGTTTTTCGTGCTGGAGTTACTTGAAGTGCTGGTAAACCGTATGGGTTACTTGCTTTAAAACACCTAACCCACACAGTTACATTGATTCTATGTAAATTACCAACTTGCAAACTGCGAAAAATGCCGCGTGTGTAGGTTTTTCCTTGTTCTTTAGACTCCTTTGACGTATGTTGTCTCTTTTAACGGTTTGTGCAAATGCTCTGGCTTAAGCAAAGGGAGCTCAAAAGCAAGCTCTCAGCCCCTTATAAAGCTCTTATAAAGCTTAAGACTGTAATATGCTGCAAACTTTTACAGCACAATAGACAATCCACTCATATTCCATAGTTTCTTCAAATTTAATATCACACACATCTGTGTTGTAGTTTTTTTTTATTATTAATAATGAACATCTGAACTGTTATTAGTAAAAAAGGACTGAAAACAAAAAGGGCATACAGGCAGCTGTGAACCTGGTTAGAAACAACAGATTAAAAATAACACCTTTCACTCAATGGTGATGTGTCACAACAGAAAAGTATCAGGAAACAATATCAACTAACAGGGAAAGTGTTGTTCTGTCTATTTCTGTTCTTCCCTAAATATTTCCTTAAGATTAGTTGGCAGACTGGCAAACAGCACTTCCTGCTTCCTGGTGTGTACTGGATCATTGTCCTTCTACATAGGTGTGCTTCAGCCAGACATTTTCGTTCAGGATTTTTGGTAGAGAGCAGAATTCATGGTTCCATCAATTTCAGCAATGAACCATTTCCGCCCAGTCGCTTTCTTCCCGTTGAATCAAGAACACTGACTTTAACTGAGTCAAGTGAGGCCTGCAGTTCTTTTTAGATGCTGGGCTCTTTTGAATGATTCTGACTCTATTAAATGTGATGCAAAATAGCAAAATCCCCATTTATATGTGATGTTGCAGGCAACCAGTGGAAGAAAATTAAAGAAAGGATATCGGATGCTGTTAAAGGGTACACTCCATGTGAACCTGTCAACTGTAGCTGCCACCTAAGGTTGGTGTACTTTATCTTTCTTGCCTATGACCTGAATCCAGGGAAAACCCATTCTGTTAGAAACCTCTTTATAATCAAATAAGTATCAGATATCTATTTATGAGATCACCACTACTAGCATACTGATCAGATACACGTTCACTGCTTCATTCCCACTGTGTAAGTTAAGCCTAATATGAACTTTGCCGTCTGTCTCAGTGTCCTACAGCATGACTTGCAAACCTTTAAAGGGGGGATTTCACAGGATGTCATGGCTGCTACGATTCAGAGAGGAGTGGGAACCCACTACCAGATCATTGGACACAAGCTGTACAGGGAGCAAAACTGCATGTTCCCTGCTAGGTAAAGCAGGACCTGGTGTGATTTTTAGAAATTGATCAGATACAAGTCATTGTTACTTGTCTGAACATCAGGTAGTTACATCCATGACACGATGTGGGCCACTTCCCTGTTTTCAGGTGCAGTGGGGTGGAGCACTTCATACTGGAGGTGATTGACAAGCTGCCTGACTTAGAGATGGTTGTAAATGTGAGGGATTACCCTCAAGTCCCCACTGGGTGCAGCCAACCCTGCCAGTCTTCTCTTTCAGTAAGGTCAGAATGTGGTCAGTATTTTTGAGGCACATGTGGATGTAACATTATTATTATTATTATTATTATTATCATTATTATTATTATTATTAAGTGCAGTAAGTGTTCTTGAAATGTGAATGTTTGTTTTTTAAGTAGACCTCAGACTACAACGACATCATGTACCCAGCATGGACATTTTGGGAGGGCGGGCCTGCTGTGTGGCCCATTTACCCCACTGGACTGGGAAGATGGGATCTGATGAGGGATGACCTTAAAAAGTAAGGTTTGCACTTTAGTGAGGAGAGGAGCTGACTAGTGAACGTAGAGTTTGGACCATTGTCCAATTATGTGCACTGAAGAAATTAGAAATGTAATTTAGAACTTTTATACACTTTTATACATAGTCCTGCATTTCTGAGGCTCAAAATGAATTGGACAGACTACCATAATCTTAAATATAATAATATTCCAGCATTTGGAGGAATCCTGCTGCTTCTGTCAGCAGTCACATCAATAAACACTAGTGGCTCAGTTCCACTGGTAGCCATACTGATGACATCACAATCTTCCCACCATGTTTGACGGATGATGTGGTATGGCTCGGTTAATGAGCTGTTCCTCTTGTTCTCAATACTTTGAATTCATTTACCTGTGGTCCTTTTTCATATCCTTATTAAAATAATATGTCTGCTTTTTTCTATATTAAATAAAAAAATGTTGATTTTTAAAGTATAACATTTCTAATAGTACTACTGCTAATAATGTGTTGTGTTTTAGATCTGCAGCACAGTGGCCATGGAAGAAGAAAGAGTCTAAAGGATTTTTCAGAGGTTCCAGGTCAGTCTTGTGAATATGTTTACTATCAATGGAAATTCTTTTTATTCTTTTTCTTTTCATATAAATTTACATGATATGTGTTGAGCTAGCTGTAGGGCCCTAAATCATGTCTTCTGGACTGTGCTCTGTTTCTTTGGTAGAACCAGCCCTGAGCGCGACCCTCTCATCCTTCTGTCCAGAGAAGCTCCAGAGCTGGTAGATGCAGAATATACAAAGAATCAAGCCTGGAAGTCTGAGAAGGTCAATCACACTGACACCATACCACACTGAGCTCACAGACATTTTCAATAATCTGAAATCAGTAAGATTCTTTTTAAATTGATCCTGCTTATATACGATCATTTCATTGTTATAGGACATATTAGTCACTTTTACATTGGAATCCATCAGACTGACTTTAAATGACTTTTTGTATTTGCTGCATTTTAGGATACTCTTGGGAGACCCCCTGCCAAGGAAATTCCCCTGGTAGATCACTGCAAATACAAGTGAGCTCATTCTCTTGATGTTGCCTGTATTTCATTCATATTTAAAGAGGAACCATTATACTGTTTCCCAGCTCTGTGTGATCTACAGATCAGAATGATCCTCCTGAAATCCTGGGCCTTAGTTCTGCCTTTCATTTTATCCTCTGTCTGAAACAAGGCTTTTTAGCTGCAATTCTTTAAACCACCTTCCTTCTGATTGGCTGCTCATTGCAAACAGAAGGATTGAGCTGCAGGTGCTGTAGCGACACCCTCGTGGCATGAGAACAGCCAAAAGTAGCTGTTATAAAGACATGCTCTATAGCTGAGTTTACAGCAGCTTTGTTGTGCTGTGCAGTCTAACGTATGACTTCTTTCCAATCTCCTGCAGGTATTTGTTCAACTTCCGTGGTGTGGCAGCAAGTTTTCGCTTCAAACATCTCTTCCTGTGCGGCTCCTTGGTGTTTCATGTGGGAGACGAATGGCAGGAGTTCTTTTACCCTCAGCTCAAGCCCTGGGTCCACTACATTCCAGTCAGGCAGGATCTGTCTGATCTCAGGTAGGTCAGCTTGTGTCCTCAGAGGTGTGGATGAAGTCTGTGTGTGCATCGTTAGTTTTGTTGTTTAAATTTATTTGTTAAGACGTCCCTTGGGTTTGGAAAAGAAGATGGCAACTTGTGTTTGTGGATGGAGGAAAAAAAAAGAGTCTTTATACAGTGTGGGTGTAGCCTTCTGTTTGTTGTCCAATTTAAAAATGGGAGGTCTTTTATGTTCCTTTTATAGAACAAAGCAACGTATTTACAACCAGCTTTGACAATTTAAACCTGATGACACATAATAATAATTTGTTATATAGGTAAATGTGCTAATTTACACATTTTAATTGCATCCTTGAACATATACTGATACGCTGACTGTATATTTCAAGCCAAAGCATTTGGATAAATACCAACAAGCTGGTGAAACAACTAATAGCTTGTAGCAATCCAGAGAACTTGACAAGAAGGCTGGATGGGGATTTTAAAGTGAGCTCTCACACTTTATTTGTTACTTTATTTCAGGTTTTATTTTAAAATATCTCTATTCTATGCATGCCCAAGAGTACTATTTGCCAAGTAAGGAAGAATTTGCAAATATCAACGTGTCTGCACTCTGTGTCCTCAGGGAGCTGCTCCAGTTTGTTAAAGAGAACGATGCCATCGCGCAGGAAATAGCTACAAGGTGAGAGATCAGAACTTCATGATTGAGCAGGAGTAGCTACGATAACCTTCTCCCAGCATCACATGACTTTTCTGCTTCCCAACCTCCCTACAGGGGAAGGAATTCATCCTCAACCACCTGCGAATGGAAGATGTTTCCTGCTACTGGGAAAACTTCTGACCGAGTTCAGCCAGCTTCTCACCTACAAACCCCAAAGAAAGAACAGCTACAACCAGATAGTCCACCGAGCCAGCAAAACAGAGCTGTAAGACAGACTGTGCGGGACCAGAGCAGCTGCTGCGAAGATTCTGACTGTAACTGCACCAGGGCGTGTGGTTTCCTTTCAAGCAGCACTGTGTCATTTTGTTGGTATTCAATTTTTATCTGTTTTATTTACTGATATGAAGTCTGACGCTTTAACGCTCTCTTCATGTATTTGTGTTTATTACAGTGTTTGGGACCAGTGTGGACCACACAGTGACCCACATGTCCACCAGTTAGTGGGCTTAGATTACACAGCTGTACAAGCAGCTGACTGTAGATGCTGCCAGTAATTAATCTGTGCCCACAAGATTCTATCAGTATCTTTTGAAAAAGGGGGAAAAGTGTGCACACTGTTTCTCTGCGGTGTACATTCTTCCATCAGATCACGTGACTGACACGTCTCTCTAAAAGAGCCTGCATTTGCAAGACTACATTAAGGATCCCTCCATCAATGCATTCTTGTGAAATTTTCCTTTTTTCATGAAGAATCTTCAGGTGCCACTAGGGGCTTATGTGCCAAAGTCCTTACTGATCACTCTGGTTTGATGAGTTCAGTACTTCCAGATGTGATGACTGTCTTGTTTTTGTGCCTGTTATCCATCTAACCAGCACAAGTGCGTAACTATAATGCATGTTTTTACACAGTCGGGCAGTTTTTAAGCCACTAAGAGGGAATCCATTATTTTACACATCAGTTTATTTTTATTTGTCAAAAGTTATAGCTGTGATTGTTATTATGATTATATTATAGTGACATTATCAAGGTTAGTGGAAATCATGATGTAAAGGGTATATGTAAGAAAAATCTGAGGGATTGTTGATGGATATCAGTTTGCGAGTAACTTTTATAACTAGATCACATGTGAATATTTAGACTGTGTAGGTGAGAGGCAAAATTTTGGTACTAGAAGCTTTTTGGTTTGTGTTTTGTTGTCCAGTTGTAGATCTGGTTTTTGAGCAGGCTTTGGTTGCATGCAGGTAACTTGTCCATGTAGAGAGCAAAAGAGCAATTACTCCTACTGACGGGCTCCTAGATTGGTCCAACAGTTGTTTTTATTGAAACTAAAACTAATTCTCCAGGAAGCGATCACAATGGAAATATAATTCACTCCTGTCTTTAAGTCATTGAAAACTGTAATGGAAATGGACGACAGGTGTTCAGATATTTACAAAGATGTGTAATTATTAAGTGGTAGTTAAGGATACCAGGTTTACCATGTTGGGATGATTTAATGAAAATAGTTTAATATTGAATGAATCTATGTTTAGTACAGTTAGTGAAAATAATGTGTAGTCCACCTACCAGAGATTAAAGTAGTGGCTAAAACTGGTAAGATGAATGTCTGAGGATCATGTGGTAGTAGAATTTCTTCTTTGCCACCAGTGAAGATGATTGCAAAGCTTTGCTAAAGATAAGTTTTGTGACACTGCCCTCTACTGGGCAACTGGAAAAACTCCAGACTTTTACTAAGTTTCATGACAACCGGAAAGCAAATCATTACCTATATCAGTCTACATTTCACCGCCATCGATTTCATAACCTAAATAGAAGGACACTTTCTTTTACACAAAGTGCCAGCAGTGAGCAATAATATTCAGAGTAACCACTTTGTTTACCATTTCTGATAAATCTGCCTTGATATCAAGACATTATAGATGATGTAACCGATACATGATCATGGTGAATATGTTGTAGTATTCGCTCTGTTTTGTCAGCCAGCAGACTCAATGATGCAACAATGTTTGTTTTACACTTGTGTTATAAACTGCTCTAATATAGTGTAATGATTTGGTTACTTGAGGAAGAAAAGAAGCTGAGATGATGTGTCTGGTCAGTGTTTGTTTTTATCTCAATAAACTGGTTAAAACTTTTTAACAATGTCTTTGTCACGCTTTTGTCTTTGTTTTGTTTCTCTCTCTCTCTCTCTCTCTCTCTCTCTCTCTCTCTCTCTCTCTCTCTACATATATATATATGTATGTGTGTGTGTGTGTATACATATATACATATGTGTATATTCACGTGTGTCCGTTGTATTTAGTTAAGGTTTTACCCATAATAATAACCCATCATAACTTAAACCATCCGGTTGTGTTAGCAACGGTAACAGCAACTGTGTTAGTCCTCCAGCGATAGGCGGCGCTATTTTCAAGTCTTTCAGCTGTAAGTCTTGGCCGGGGTGAAAGGTTTGGAAGCCGGTGGACTATGTGGGAGTGAACTGTAGTAAAGCGCTCTTCTGAAGGGCATTATGAAAAACAAATATCTGTATTTTCGTACATTAATCGGAACGGCACATCTTTGTAAAACAAGCGGTTCATTTCAGAGGATTTCAAGTAAGTTGTTTTGCACCTGCTGTGATGTGTCAGAGGCTAACAGCATGCTAACCATACGAGGGGTTGTTGCCCACCAGTGTTTGAACAGACGAGGAGCATAAAACCGACCGCAATGAAAACCGGTTTCACGTTTTGGGAGCTGTTACGTAAAACTGTGCTGTGTTTGTCATAAATAAAGTGCTGCTGCTGTGTTAGCCTGAGCAATAGCACAGGCAAAGTTTGACCTGACAGGAGCACTGTATGAAGAGACAGCTTTATGTGGCATTACTTATCCACCAGCACACTGGCTTTTAAAAAAATAATTTATATTTCTATATTAATTGTTATTAATAAAATCTCGCCAGAAATAATCCAAATAGTCCTCTGTATAAGGTTCCGCATAAACAAACACCCATTTCAGGTGAACACAGCCTAATGCTATTAACAATTTTCTGCCTTGCTGGGTTAAAACAACACAATCAACTCAGTTAAACCAAAGCCTATTTTTCTTCTGCATTTTTCTGCCTACTGAGGGGATACAACAGCTAGAACTGTGTTGGACCCTCTTTGCCTTTAAAACTGCCTCAATTCTTCGTGACATTGACACGAAGGTGCTGGAAACAGATTTGGTCCATAAAGACACAACAGAGGAATCTCCCTTTCTAATCCCAGTAGATCAGCAGTTTCTAAAACACTCACACTACCTTTCCTCTCCATTATGATGCTGAGTTCGAACTTCAGCAGGTCAGGATCCTGTCTATATGCCCGAATGCATTGAGTTGCTGCCATCAGTGTTCTTGTGATTGAGTGGCCACTCCATAGTCTTACGCAGGAGTGAAAATACAGGGTTAGGTTCATTCAAATTGTTTAGATTAACAAAATTGTAAAATAATATTGTTCCTCTCAAATACAGCTTGATTGTTTCGCACCTTTGTGAAAACAGACTCAGACTCCTAATCTTATTGTTCTACTGTGGATGGTTCATAAATGTGAACATTTCCTTATATATTTACTGTTTGTGCACTGGTTAAAAAATCTCAGGCAGAATAAGGTTACTGTGACCTTTTATTTTTACCTTTGACCCCGGAGCACCTGACACATCCTGATTAGCAGATCTGAGGTTTTGTGCTCTGAGAGATCAATAGTGCATTTTACAGTTGGGGGAAAAAAGCCTATTTTCCCAGTTTCTGTTGATAGGACTGTAGCATTCAACAGCTGCTTAGTCGAACAGCCTGTGCAGCACTGCCAGGCCTTCATTCGCCTCGAGGCTCTTGGTTTTGAGGATGGAGCTTGAGCTGAGGCGGCGAGTGTGGCGTCTCAGCCCGTGACCATGTGTTTCTCCCTGTTGCAGCACATCAGCAGCTGAAGCGTGATGCATCCACAGCGGCGCAGGACAAGCTTTGCCCTGCAGAGACGACTGGCAGATTCAGCCCCTCAGGGCACCCTGAGCACCGGCCAACTGCAGGGCTTCATCCAGCGCGCCAGGCCTCCTTTC
Source organism: Oreochromis niloticus (assembly GCF_001858045.2). Classification (NCBI taxonomy): domain Eukaryota; kingdom Metazoa; phylum Chordata; class Actinopteri; order Cichliformes; family Cichlidae; genus Oreochromis; species Oreochromis niloticus. The sequence goes on from NW_020327100.1 coordinate 19,348, forward strand.
TTCTGCTTTCTGCTCCCCAGGGTTCACGCAGCTGATGTGGCTGCTGCCCAGCCTGCACAGAAGCCCTCTTCCTCTTCCTCCTCCTCCTCATCATCATCCTCTTCCTTCACCAGTACTGCTCCTGTGCCTATCCCCTCGTCCAGCAGCCTCCCGAAAAACATCGGCAAGCCAGAATTCCCAAGCACGGGATGGGAGCGCATCAAAGATCTCTTTGACAGAGAGTTCGTTTTATGGTTACATTTTTTCACTTGTTGGTGTCTTTGAAAAGGTCTTTGTGTATATGTAGACACTGTGGTGTCAAATTCATCGTGAATCATGTAGTTGATGAGTTAAGATTATTTAACTAAACTTGCAGCATCCTTTAGTTTTAATGGCTTTTTGATCTAATGGCTTCTAATGTAACAAGTTCACTCATTACTGGCTTTAAACTTACAAGGAACATTCTCGTCCCTGTTTAGTGCGACTCAGAAATACCCAGAGGAGATCACCAATGTTGTAAACAGTGGTGCTCTCGGTGCACTTGCAGGCTTTGTCTATGGGGGCTTGCCAGCAGCTCGCTACGCCAGGGAGAGATATATCCAAGTCAGCCAGCAGAATTATACACTAATCGTGTGGACGCAGTGGTAAGTGAAATCCGTGCCTTTAAAACCATATCTGCTGTGGTTTTGGGTGCAAATGTTCCATGAATGATGTTTGTGTTCAGCTTTAATATTGTGATGTCATAGTTTCTTATTTAATTGAATTATTATTTAGTGGTCTGAAGTGGAGCATGAGAATAATGCTGCAAGTAAAAGTCTGTCTGTGCCTGTTCTGTCTGTCAGCGTTCAGCACACAATGCAGCTATCCGGGGATTTATAAGATATGGATGGAGATGGAGCTGGAGAGTGGCTGTGATAGTTACCTTGTTCAGGTAAACAAAAACAAAAAACAGGTGGAGCATGTGAGGAAAGTGTGTGTAGTGTTACTTTTGCAAGGGGTCGAATCAGCTGTGGATCTGGAGTATTATTAACAGGAGAATACACAGAATGCTGAATGTCACATAACAATGTGCGTATGTTTATTGGATGTGAGTGCTTTAACATTGCTAGCATACCTCGGTCAGTTTGTTTTGGCCTCACTGTCTCAACATCGTGTGTGTTCTCTCGCTCCCTGTGTAGTTCTGTGAGCACGGGACTCTCCGTGTACCAAGACAAAGATGCAGTCAGCCAGTATGTTGCAGCTGGAGGTGAGTCACATGATCTGATCAGGGCGCCTGCAGGTTGTAGTTCCAACTGTAATTGTTATTTCTATAATAAATGCCCAGTAAAATAGGACCATATGTGATGATATTAAATGTGAAACGTCTGTTCAATTACACCCAAAATCTATGTTTAATTATTGCTTGACAATAAAAGTGTTCTTTGAAACATGTTCTTTCAACATGTCCAGTACAAATTCCTGCACATTGAAATGATGAAACTCTGTATGTGAGCAGCTGTGACTGTAGGCCTTTTCAGACTGAACCTGGGCCTGAGAGGGCTGGTAGCGGGCTCGGTCATCGGAGCAGTGCTGGGGTAAGGCTGGCTTCTGCTTCTACAAGAATTCTTTGACTTCCAGTCCCAACAGTCCATCTTAAACTTTCTTTCCAGCTGATCTAATAGAACATGCTCAGTCCTCAGTACTGGGCTGACTTCTATTCTCAGATGCTGTGTATTTATTTTTTGACATGCATGCATGCCTTCTCGCGTGTGTGTGTGTGTGTTTACATTCATGCCTGTGTGCTCGAAGTCAGTGAGCACTCTGGCAGCCAGCTGCGCCCTCCCAGCAACCCTCTGTCACCAGCTGAACCTCCCCCTCTCCTCTTCCCCACTCCCTTCCAAGTCTGCTCGTGGTGCCAGAGGGACTCGTGTACCACAGAGGACAGTGTTTTGGGTACTGAACCAAGGAGACGGGCCAAGGCAGCAGCTGCCCTTCTCCTTTTATACCATCTCTGTTATTCCAGCTCTCGTGTCCTTCTACCTGGTCTGATGTAGACTTGGAGGTGCTTCATCCTCTGTCTCATCTTCACACTCTGGCCCACTTTAGCCTCGCTCGTCCTTTCAGCTGAGTGCACAGAGCTAAATGCAGATTGTATAATTGCAAATTGAGTGTGTTGCCTTTGATGGTGTAACAGAAGAGGGTCTAGTTTGGATCATCCCTGTGGTCAACTCCATAATGGCTTAGCCATACTTCCAGTTGGCCCTCCACTAGCACTGCTCCCTCCTCCTCTTCCTCTCACTGTCTGCTTCAGTGGCCAGCCACCTGGAGCATTTGATGTGCGCAAATGGCTCCAGCCACGGCTACGCCAGGTGTAGCTGGGGCAGAAGGGGCGGCATGAAAGCAGGCAGCTAATTGCAAAGCACATCACGCTCCAGATCTTTAACAATTATGGTTTCCTTTTTCATGTCGTAGAGGTGTGAGTGGAAAGTGCGGAGGGTTCGGAGAAGCTGGGCCGCAGCAGCTGTAGAAACTGTTTAAGGAAGTTATTACAGTGTCGATGCTTCCATTGAACAGGAATCTGATATGTTTTATGTTATACAACATAGACTAGCTGATGGACTGATCTGTGTAAAAGTGTAAAGGTGTGCATCACAGTTACAGTTATATACACTGACTTCTACACAGGATTCCGGTTGGTGCTCTGGTCATTGGCTTGCAGTCCCTGGCTGGAGAGACGATCCGAGAGAGGCGCAGGAGAGAGCGCAGGGAACTGTATGAGCACAAGCTTGCAGAATGGTAAGATCTATCAGAAATAAATACAAAGTGTCATTTATCCTGATGCTTCTTGGTTAATCAGAGCTTGTTTTTTTCCTCCAATAAAAGGACAGCCCGTTTGCAGTTGACGGATGAGCTGATTTCCAACTTGAATGTGAGCTCTCAGGTGGAGGAAACCAATAAGGACATGCAGAGGATCCAGGAACTGCTCAGTCTACCACAGAATGAGGATGTAGTCAAAGACTCAAGTGGACAGTGAGCATGGCTGCCTTCACTGTGTGCTATTTATTGGAATCTGGAAAATACAAACGTTCTCTTACTAAATGGAAACTGATTCAGATGAATTCATGATGCTGTTGTACAAGAAAAGTAGGTCCAACAAAGAGCTCATCTAAATGTGACATGGGATACAGGAAAAGGATTTTAAGACAGCGTGGCTTTCAAATATTCAGTATCTGGTTTGTGCCACTTAGTCCACATTGGGATTGTAAAGGTTAAGGTGGACTTGATGTGATGCTTCTCGGTACTTTTAATACTGAAGTTGACTGACACATTATGTCCGTGGTTGAAATCACAAAGTCACCATTGTTGGTGATACAACTTAATAAAACCACGTGAAAGAAAGAAAGAAAGAAACAGACTCCTCTCCAAACCAATAAATATCAATTCATGCTACAAAACACTTCGTTCTCTCTGTGTGTAATCTGTAGTTTGCTTTTGACTTTGCCTTATGGGCTTTTCAGCAACTAGGTCAAACACAGCCTCGGCCCCTGGTGTAAAAAGATGTGACACAGCAACAGCTGGGGCTCAGGATGCAGCAGTGACTGCTGACGTGCACATGGACAGCCAATAGAAGCAGGCTGAGCAGTCTGTGATGTGGAGAGCTCAGAGAGCTTCAGGTAAACGTTTCAAACGAGAAACTAGTTAATAGATTTCTTTTTCTTTTTTGACCATTTAGGTTGGAGTAACAATGCAAGTCTGACTTTTTCCAGACTCTTAATTTACTGTTGGAATGAAAGTGTTAGCATCATATTTGTTCAAATTAAAACCTTATTGATTCAAATATAAAATTATCCCAAATAACTACAATGAAGCTGCAGCTCCTTTACATTTATACTTTTATACTGCATCTGAGGGATGAATCGACAGGTGAAGTGGGTGAATACAGCATGTAAGAATTCTTTAAATGTGGCTTTTTTAATAGGATAATATCTCCTAAATCCTCCCATCAGCTTCTTAATTCTTCTCAGAGAGTAAGTGGCCTCTGAAAATGAAAATATGAATGATTGCTGAGTCATTTATTGATAGAATGACAGCAAGTGAAGCTTGTTTCATAAATGGGCTCTTAGCGCCCTCTGCTGATGGCTTTGCATGAGTGAGTACAGAATACAACAGAGAAGTGTGTCTTCAGTAACTGCAGTATTTCAAAGTTGAAAACTGCTCCACAGCTGAAACAATGCAACAAATGCATGCATACTGCAACACAGGGGACTTTCTTCTGGCCTCAACATGCCTGTCAATGCTCGGACACCAAAGCACTGTCAGTATTTGTTAATGGGCTGTGTCCACCGTGTGTCCACATGGAAAAGAACTGAGCTGAACTATCTAAGATGTCCAGGAACGACACTAAAGACTGTTTCTTAGTTAGCACAAGGGCCAAAAGTGGATTTGCAAATTTCTGTGACAGCTGGTGACACGATCACTCATGTTGTGTGTGATGTGAATCCAAAATAAATAAAATGAAAAGAAGCTTGATGAATATTTGGAGAATATTAGATGTGGGGGTAGGAGTTTATCTTATGAGGCTGCATAAGCGTAAAAGTTGAAGGAGGTGTCTTTGGTAGGTGGCACCATGAATGCCTCAACATATACCAGAAGCTAACGAGATGACTGAGTCGGCAGAATCCTGCAGAAAAAACGACAAAGCAAAGCATGTTGGCAAAAATCATGAGTGTTTCTAATATGGGCAAAAGTAAACCTATCACCTGGACAGGTGTGTTGCCTGACTTGAAACAAGTGGAACACCTTTGGGGCATCTTTTAGAGACAAAGTAAAGAAGAGAGAGGATCTCTCTGGAAACCAAGAAGGATCAGGCCATTAAAAACAACAGCAGACAAAGGAAGCTTTTAAAAAATCTAAATGTATATTTATGAATCCGTTTTAAGAACATTATCTGACACTGCAGTGTAAACCTGATGAGCTTTGCATAGAGAGAAAGTGTTTTAAATGCCTACAAGCCCAAAATAAGCTTTTTAAATGTGCACAGTGATTTGTGTCTAACCTTTGAGGGCTCACAGTTGCGTGCATTTAACAAATCTGTGCATCCAAACCTGAAGAAATACTGCTCATTTCTGCACGTCTTATGTTCGGCTTCACAAATCGGATCATTTTCTCTTTGAAAAAGCTTCTGTGCACACGCATGTCTAAACCGACATGTAACCGCCCACTCGCTCTCTTACAAAATCATAAATTCAATTCAATTCAATTCAATTTTATTATATAGCGCCAAATCACAACAAAAGTCGCCTCAAGGCGCTTTATATTGTACAGTAGATAGCACAATAATAAATACAGAGAAAAACCCAACAATCATATGACCCCTATGAGCAAGCACTTTGGCGACAGTGGGAAGGAAAAACTCCCTTTTAACAGGAAGAAACCTCCGGCAGAACCAGGCTCAGGGAGGGCGGGGCCATCTGCTGCGACCGGTTGGGTGAAAGAAGGAAAACAGGATGAAAGACATGCTGTGGAAGAGAGACAGAGATTAATAACAGATATGATTCGATGCAGAGAGGTCTATTAGCACATAGTGAGTGAGAAAGGTGACTGGAAGGGAAAAACTCAATGCATCATGGGAATCCCCGGCAGCCTACGTCTATTCAGCATAACTAAGGGAGGATTCAGGGTCACCTGGTCCAGCCCTAACTATATGCTTTAGCAAAAGGAAAGTTTTAAGCCTAATCTTGAAAGTAGAGATAGTGTCTGTCTCCCGAATCCAAACTGGAAGTTGAAGTTCCAGTGGAAGTTAAATGCGCGTGCACGTCGCATGCCCACGTGTGGTTTTGGGACAACTTTGGCCCAGCCAGCCTCAGAACCACAAATCTAAGCTGCGTTCAAGTCCCAGTGAAAAGCTGGGACATCTATGCTTCCGCTGTTTCATCTCCAGGGTTTATCTAACCCGATGAGAGCAGAAACTAACATTAATGTTAGCCTGCTCAAAGTATCATTCCACATCATGTGGATTATATATATATATATGTATATGTATTCAAAGCATAAAGAGATTAGTTAGCATATTCAGAGGATTATCCACAGTGATGTACAAGCATAGTGTTCTCCCAGCTGCAGCTGAGCACTGACTGACTTTTCCCAGCAGATGAACATCCAGTATGTAGCGGCAGCTTATTTAAAGAATAAAATAATATTTGTGTTTTCTAGTGGAGAGAGATGAACCCATCTGCTTATTAGAAAAAAAACAACAAAAACACGCAGGCATACAGTGGAAATCCAGATGTCTCCGTTTCCACTGGGCTTGAACGTAGCTTAGATCTTTGGATTTGTGCGAAGCAGCCGCCTGACATTCGTCTCAGAACCTCTCCGGCATGTGACGCAATCTGGGTATCAGACGATTCGTGTGCATACGTTTAAGGTTTTGTAGGGACCAGGAGGGACGTTACGTGTGCATACAGG
>NW_020327101.1:0-40699 GCF_001858045.2 Oreochromis niloticus
GGGGGCATGAATAATTTGGGCGGTTAGCTGTGAGTCACTTGTGCACCAGTTCTAAGAAACTGTAGCCTACCACTTCTCTGTTGTGATTAGAAAACATAAATGTGTAAATATGATGAGAAACGACCACAACAGCATGTAGATGCAGTTTTTTTTCATAGCAGGTTTTACAGTAAAAAAGGTGTTCCAGCATATTTCAGCTCAAACTTTTAACAGTTTCTTTAAAGTATTTTAAAATAGAAATAAAGTGGGTGTATATAGAGTTTGTAGCTATAATTTTGGATGATAATTGTAGTTTTGTTATAGTGATGCACATCCTAGATCTGAGGTCAAACTAACAGATGGACTCTCCTCTCCAGTACGCTGTCATAGAACTTCCTGTGGAGGCTGAGGAGTGGGATCCCCCTGAAGTTGGAGCACACCGCCTTTCTTGGACCAGAGTGGTTGTTCCCCGTTTTATGAAACTCCAGATCTCTATACAATGTTGTATTTGCATATCCTAACTGGATGGGAAGGAAATGAATTAAATTATTAAATTATTATTAAGAAACAATGCGAGTAAAGACAAAAGTTATCTTTGAAAGTTTGGGATTAGGATTTTAATCTCTAAAGGATTTAACATCAGTACATCACATCAGCGCAGCTTTGGTTTTAGTCCATCATTAACAAACTTCATAAGTAATGAAGTAATCAAACTCATATTTATATAGCTAACATAATGTGGATGTGTAATGGATACGCTCACTAAGCAGAAATTAGTTATGATAAGTTTGTTTTAACAGATTGCTAGTGTGCAGGGTCTGAGATGCGATTCAGTGTGGCTATCAATATCTTTACTGATGAATTACATTTGTGGTGTTTGTCTACATTTATAATCAACACAACCCACAGTAATGTATGAATGCATGTAACTAGTGTGAATAACAACGTACTTTTAGACTTCATATATTCTGATTTTATATTTAAAACTCTTGCTTAAGGTTGTCGTGATCACTAGGTGTGTACAGGAATATCGACTCTGTGCTGATTTTTTAACACACACAGGCCTTCACCAGAAGATGATGCTGGTGTGAATCTGATGTTGCACAGCTGGATGGGAGTGAGAGACTTCTGACCTTTCAGCTTTATGAAGATGACCACTGAAATACAAGTGACTCCTCTCAGTTCCTTTGTATTCAAATCCTGACTGAGATGTAGGCTTCAACAGAGTAGAGGAACTGACTGCAGAGGCCTGGTATAGATAAGGTAAACCTTTAAAACGACACATTCATATCTTGTTCACAGCTGAAAGGAAAGTCTATTATTGGTGGAAGTGACCCAAACTGTCTATTCTTACATTCTTACAGTAACATGTTAGAGAAAAAGGTGTTCCCATTACAGGCAGGTTGTCTGGTTACCCACTGTAGAAGTGCAGAAACTAACAATTACTTCATAAAAGACATTGAAAAACATTGAAGAGCCCCTCGACAGGCATGACTCAGCTATACAAAGGTGAAAGGTCACTCTTTCAAGAAGATCATTTTGGACCAAAAAGATGGTTTAAAAGGGAGTGAAAGAGGCCATCTATGTCCACTGTGAAAACCATCTTTGAACAGAGATGGCAGCTTATGACACAACTGTCTGCCATCTACAATCCAGTTTTGAGATCGTTCTCAGGCACGTCTTGCATCAGATGACGTCAATATGACCTATGACATAGTGTGACAGTAGTAATAGTAGAGATAATAGACAGTAGTTTCTGGTCACCCAAACCTCTGGTGGTAATGACCCATGCCTTCTTCATGTGGGTCAACAGCTAATACTTCGTTACTCTACTTAAGTAGAATTTTCAGGTATCTGTACTTAACTTGAATATTTATTTTTCTGACAACTTTTTACTTTTACATCCTACATTTTAGCACAAATATCTGTACTTTATACACCTTACCTTTTAAAAACAGGCTCATTGCTTTTGGTTCAAAGTGGGCTGGAATGAGTGCAGTCCGTAAGTTGTGGCCTTGGTACTTTAAAATATTTATCTAGTGTTACAGAACAGGAGCAACTTTAAAGGAAGTAACATTTTTTCACTGTCAGGTAATTTCAAATGCAGCTCAACAAGCATCACAAACACAAACTGTTTGTGTGCAGTTTGTCTCACAGTGTGTTGCTAGCTAAAGGATCAGCTGCTGTATTAAAAGGAGAGAAAAGAAGTGAGCCAACTTCACTGAGAGTTGGAGCAAGATAAGAAAGACAGGACAGGAAAGGAAGACGAGAGGTTAAAACAAAGTACACTAACTTGTGTTATTTAAATGTTACATGAAATACTCTGTAGTTTGTGGGATAAGAGGTTAGCTTGCAGTATTGTGGTGAATTTATTGTAAAGCCCTGCATTATACTGATCCTTATGGTCAGTGTTGGGTTATGTCAACTAAGGTAGGCCAATTTAAATAATCTAATAAAAGGTAGACTAATAAAATAGAATTATGTAAAATCATAAACAAATCAAAAAGATTAACAAGATGAGCCTACAGACGCTCTATAGTGCTCCTCTTGGCAAAGCAAGTGTGTTTGGCACAACAAAGCTTTCAGACCATGACTCTGCTTGCTACAACAGCCAGAAAGGATAGGTTAAAAAAAAACATTCAGAAAAGATGAGAAGGGAAAAATGTCTTTTGGCTCCACCTGTAAAATTATTTTCTGTTTTGGGGGCCGTCCAATTGTTTCCCCTCTAGTGCACCTGTTAATGTCATAAACACCAAAGCAGCTGAAACTGATGAACAACCCCTTCTGTTACTTAACTGATCAGATCAATATCCCAGATTTAACTGACTTGATACTAAACTATGATTAATTCGGTTTTATTTATATAGCACGACAACAGTTGCCGCAAGGCGTTTCATATTGTTGGGTAAAGACCCTACAATGATACGAAGAAACAGAGAACTCCAACAATCATATGAAGCATAACTAAGGGAGGATTCAGGGTCACCTGATCCAGCCCTAACTATACGATTTAGCAATAGGAAGGTTTTAAATCTAATCTCAAAGTAGAGATAGTGTCTGTCTCCCAAATCCAAACTGGAAGCTGCTTCCATAGAAGAGGGTCCTGAAAACTGAAGGCTCTGCCTCCCATTCTACTTCTAAATACTCCACAAGTAAGCCCACAGTCTGAGAGCAAAATGTACTAATGGGTTGATAGTATAAGGTTTAGATGGGGTCTGATTATTCAAGACCTTGTATGTCAGGAACAGAACTTTAAATTCAGTTCCAATATAGGAGAAATATGCTCTTTCTAGTCCCTCTCAGTACTCTTGCTGCTGCATTTTGGATTAACTTAAAGCTTTTCAGGGAGGTTTTGGCCATCCTGATAATAACACCCTGATAAAAACAGATTAAATGAGTTCAGCTTAGAAGTAATAAATACATGAACTAGTTTTTCAGCATCACTCAAAGACAGAATTTTTCTAACTTTAGAGATGTTGCGCAAATGGAAGAAAGCAGTCCCACATATCTGTTTAATATGTGCATTGAAGGACATGTCCTGGTCAAAAATGACTCCAAGGTTCGTCACAGTGTTACTGGAGGCCAAGGTAATGCCATCCAGAGTAAGAATCTGGTTAGATACCATATTTCTAAGATTTTCAGGGCCGAGTACAATAACCTCAGTTTTATCTGAATTTTGAAGCTGAAAATTACACATCATCCAAGTCTTTTAGACATTAGTGTGTGTTAACTAATTGGTATTTGTTATCTGGCTTCATGGATAGAAAAAGTTGGTTTTACAATTTTATTCACCAGCTAAGCTCATTTCAAATGTGATGTTTGCTACAGGTCCAAAACAGCTAGCACAGGGGCATGTTTGCAATGGTGTAGCATCTCCTCATCTTTTCAAAACAGTTCAAAGACATCTGGGCATCCAAGTTATGAGTTTCTAGAGTTTTGGAGATATACCTTTCCAGCTGCTGAAGAGTTCATGATTGTCTTTGAAGTAGTTTGATGTGCCAAATGTTCTCTGTAGGTGAAAGATCTGGACTGCAGACAGGCCAATTTAGCAACCAGACTCTTCTCCGGGTCCTGAATTGGCCTAATCATGTTGCAGACTTGATATTAATTACTTGCTAGAAGTTCTCCCAGCTGAATCTTTTTAAACTTTCTTGCTTTTTCAGCCATTTGTTGCCCCCATTCCAACTTTTTTGGGAACTGTAGCAGGCATCAAATTTGAAATGAACTTGTTTAGTGGATGAAGGTGTACGATTTCCCAGTTTCAACATTTGTGATTTTATTTGTGTTCTGTTTTGAAAATATTGACTTGTGTGATTTGAAAGTCTTTTAACTTTAATTTTGTTCAAATTTAAAGAACATTCCAACTTTTATGGGATTCAGGTTTTAGTTCCCCTGTAATAGTTTTCTTTTTTCTTTAGTTTTTAATATATAGTCATGTTTTTTTTCATTTATAGCTGTAAGGTACCTCTGCCTCCACTTTCTCACTTTCTGCACCCTACAAAGCTCTGTTTAGTGCTGCTGACTCACATGACCACAGGACAACTAAATACGCCAGGCCATTATTAGCTTTAGTGATAGATGCTGGTCCAAACCGACTAAAGGCCCAATAATTTGTATAGCTCTTTTAATGTGCGAGACATGCATGAGGTGCCCGGGCCAGTCAATATCTCTTTCAGGATCAGCAGATGACCTGAAACAGCACATTTTTTGAAGAAATGCTGCATGGTGGCATTGTTTCAGTAAAATGAATTGAATAATCCACCAGAAATAAAACAAAGCGATATCCCATGCACTCTAGTGAAATGGCCCATGCTGATGCGCTCAAACAGAACCTCAATTAAAAATAATGGGATGAACACGCTTTGAAATATCCAGCTGCTATATTAACTGGCACTCCGAGCAGAATTCACAGTACCACCACAGATCCTCTTGGATACCCAGTCAGTTGAATCAGGCCATTATCTATTCCAGAGTGTTGTCATGAGAGTGTTGCTGTGGTAAATCTTCCATGGTGGGAATGACTGGGACCAGCGGGGTCACTGATTTGTCCTCCCCAGAAGCAACGTCTGATGACCACCACCACCACCACCACTGAGCACAGCACAGGCACTAAATGTCTCCATCTGTCATGAAAGCATTCCCAAACATTCTCCTACCAAATTATTAAACATGGACCAATTTGTCGCAAGAATTGAGGCATCTACTAAGCAGGAAGTCACTGCAGCCTTAACTCGATGTGTTTTTCCCTTATATTTTATTTCCTCTTGCACTATCGGATATTTGTGAACCTCTCCATGCACACACCTAATTGCCTAACCTAATGCCTTCAACAAACCCAGATGAACCAGGGTTTTGTGGACCACCACCATGTCACGATGGCCAGCCTAGATAACTTGGAATAGGTCTACCAGGGCCTCCTTCCTGACTGCTTCACATTGTGCCCAACCTTTATGGCGCCTCCTGTGGAAGGTGGGCATATTCGAAGTCCACAAGAGCATATTATAGTTTCATTATCAGTACTATTCAACGCTGGCTGCAACAATTAATGTTATAAAAACATAAACAAGTGGATGTACAGTAAAAAAGTCAAAAAATAATAATCTTCAATGACTCCAAACTTTTTTAAATGCACTTCTTAAACAAATGAACAAAAAAACCTTACAATAGAATTTTAAATAATTTACTTACAAAGCATATTTTTAAGTTATCAAGTTCATGTAAGATTTGTTTTTTCTTTGTTGTTTGTAATCTATCAGTTCATATGTGAACATGTTGCACAGTAAGTTATGACTTTTTTGCTATTAAGTATTAAACCAAATGTTTGTAAAGCTGTAGACAGAATGTTGTGTGAACATATTTGTTTGTGTCAGGAAGTACTTTGAGGAATTAAGTGTACTGCCTGTGTTTACATTCATGTCTCTGTAACACTGTATGTTGTTGTTTTTTTCCCCATATATGGGCTCAAACACATGAAGCGGGCAGGAAATGTAGTTGCTAAGCTGTTGCTATGTGCACCAAAGCTATTTATGACTAAGGCAGTACAAAGAGTTTAGTATAAAAAGGGCTGACTGACAGAAATCTGTGTTCTTTTTCACTTTTGTGCCTTTGCTTTGTTGTCCTTTTCTTTTTGGACTTGTTGGTGATTCTCAGCTGCAGACAGGTCAGTCTTTAGACTTGTTATATTTTAACGTTTTTACTCTACAACTATTTGCTTTTGTATAATGTTTTCCTTGTGTGTAATAAAACACACAAGCACTGACTGCAAATTATTTCAATCCAAAGATGGGTTGTGGTGGTGCAGGGTTGGGAAAAGAATAACTTGGAAAGAATTTCTATTGTGAACTCCAGTAGATTTCTTCGTGCACAAGCCATGATCAGCTTTAAGATTCACTGCTCTTTATGGATTTATTTAGCTGGATTTAACAAGATACAAGCAGATGTTACATGAGCTAACCTTAGACAGCATAAAGCTACTGCAAAGGCTTAGTAAGTCACTCTTCTGCTTAAATTTAAACTGATTGTTATCCTGTTACATTGACCATGAACACCACAGCTGCCCTCCACCAGTCCAACATAGTGCATTAGAGTACATTTGACCAGAATATTGCAAAGTAGATGTGCACTAAAGAAAAGAAATCAGGTGTATTGTTTGCAGTAAGTTAGCCAGTTCATACTGGTGTTATAAGTTCAAATAATATTGAGGTATTGTATGTATAGCATGAAGTGGAGTCTGCGAGTATTCAAATCTTGCATCAGCTACATGCATCGCATACAAGACTTCATGGGTTTCTGCTGAGAAGAACTTATTACTATTTTCATTAAAACTGAAAAGACTGTTATCTTGATACTACATAATGAATTTACTCTCACCATTCTCCAGCTTTAGAGAATTTCACTTGCTGAAGACACCATCACCGACTGGTATTGCAAACGACCAACTTGTGTCTGAACCTCTGCAAATTAGACAACCAATCACTCATCAGTCAAGTTACAAATCAAGGTAATTTGGAAGCTTTTGCATTTCAAAAGCTGTGTCAGTCATAAAAAGTTATTGCTAATTTAACACAAAGATTGCAGTGATCTTCAATTTTTTTTCACAATGAAACTGAACAGTTTGGACTGAACTTTTGACTCCCTCAAACTCCTGCTAATGCTTGAAACGTGTCAAGCATCCCTTTTTTACACCCTGTGTCCCCATAATTCAAGCTCAGCTTTGAATGTAGCTACTTTATATGCCAACTGATTGAATATGTTGCACAAGTAAGCGAGCTTTGCAACCCAGTCCATATCACTGAAATGTGCTGCCAGTTGTAGCTTTTTTTTTTTACCTGAAAGAAGTCTCCACAGCAGCTCTCGTAACTCAAAAACTCTGGTGAACAATCTCCTTTTATATAGCCGTCTTACTTGTGTGTAAGAGAAGGCGTTTGTGCTCTGCATTCATGATATCACAAAGCTGCTCGAACAGAGCAAGTTTAGGGCATTTGCTTTGATGTAATTAATTACTTTAATGACATTGTTCAATATGTTGTTAAGTTCAGCTAAAGTTTTCAGCTAGCTAACATTTCCCAGTGAATGACACAGTGCATAGGCTCACATTCAGGTGCAACCTCCTTAACCTGAGCAATTAAACCAGAAATCCCTCCAGTCACGACAGCAGCTCCATCCATGCATATGTTGACACAAAAGGACTAATTCAGTTTTCCTGACATGTAATCATTCAGAGATTTTAATAGTTTTGCGCCAGTGGTGTTGTCAGGATCAATAGACTCATCTATTTGAATTGTATACCACGGTGACTTATTAATCCACTTCAACAACTGTCTCATTGTTGGCTGCTATATCCTCAATTTGCCTAGAGACGGTGCTAGCCAAAAGAGGAACATGTGCTATCTTTTTAACAGTAGCCTCTCCTAGAAGTTCATGGAAATGTCCTTAGTGGCAGAATCAGAAATAGTAAAAGGTTTCTTTGCCTTAGCAATGCAGTTAGCCACTAGGTATGATGACATTTGTTGAGGCGGTGGCCATTAGCAATTGTTTCTGTCCATCATGTTCCTGTTTTCTCCTTTCAAAAAACTCCAAAGTCTTGCCTTTACTGCAGGGTGCTTGGTCTCCATATGCAGAAGCAGTTTTGAAGGCTTCATAGCCTCATTTACTAAACTGTCACCACATATTATGCAGAGCAGGCTTGGTGCGTGAGAATCACCTGTAGCGATAAACCTGTATTTTAAGAACAAATGCTGATATTGTCTATTAAATGCAGCTTTCTTTGTCTTGGAAGTCAAACTCTCTTTTTCTGTCTCCTCATTGGACCAAAACATCCAAAGATGTTTGTTTTTTTACTCATTCTTGCTAGCTTGTGGGTTAAATTTTCTGATATTACCATGTCATATGACCAAGATGGCTGCTTTTTAAAATAAATGAATAACTGATTAAATAAATAAACTGAAACCAAAATAGAATGTGTGAAAATTTTATATAAAACCTTTTGTTGTTTCAGAATGACCTGACAAACTGACTGTGAACTGGTGTCAATGAGTCAAAGTCGTCTATGCTAAAATTAGAAATTAGAAAAAAACAGACTCAATTTACCAGGTCTCTGCAGCCTGCGTCTCCTCTCTCTTTAAGCAGATTTATGTTACATTACAAACAGGCTAGAGTAAGTGTCTGTACTGGTCTTTTTGCACTATGGTTGAATTGAGTTATACATACGGTTTGAAATAAGAAACATAACAGGTTCTGCTGTATAGTTGTGTAACATATTTGGTGTTTATACTGAATAAAAAACTGAATTGTAGTTCAGTTCTGCAATCCAGATGTTGATCAGATATACAGCTGTGAGACTGAGCTCTACAAGTCCTGTGGAACAGCACAAAAATATATTACGTAATTATAAAGATTATCTGTCACTCCATAGCAAGTATAATATGTTTTATATTCAGTCTCCTAGACTCACCATGAAGGCAAAGAGAAGAACATTTGGAGATGCCGTATCATTTCGATTCTAATATAACATTAGCAGCACAGTGTGATTAAGGACATGGTTCTCAAGGATGTATGCCTCTCTTCACTGATTTGAATGAAGGAAAAATGAACACTATGCAGGAATTTGTATATGAACAAACATTTGGTGAGGTCTATTTACATAATAGCAAAACTGTAACTTATATGACTGCAAATTAAAAATGCTTTAAATTCCTGGGTCTTTCATTCATTTAATTACACTGGCATCTAGTTCAACCTTCTCTCAGGACAGCTTCATAGTCAATTTGTTTCCTGAAATTACTGAAACACTGCATTTATTTAACTGACTTACAATTTTAAAGGGTAATTTGCTTAAGAACTTAAGGTGTCAGATGAAGATCTGATCTCATTTTATGACCAGTTATAGGTTTCACACAATTTAGATGCTATTGTACTAGATTTGTGTACTAAAAATGCACATAAAAAAAAAATCTGACTAATTTAAATGTTCTGCTTTTCTTCACCAGGGAGTCATGATGGTTCAGTGCACCTGTTTGCTGCTGCTGCTGCTCTCCACTGCTGTGTTCTCACAAACTTACGACGACTTCATAGTGAAACACACGCTTGTGAAGGCAAAGAACAACAAAGATTGTGCTACTTTGATGAGAGCTGTCAATGCACTGGAAAATTCAAAAAAGAAAACTCCAGGAAAGTGCAAGAGAAAGAATACTTTCATTGACGAAAGTGACGAGCAAATAATTCAGGACATGTGTAAAGCTAATTCTGACAAGAAATTTGTTAACTTACCATATAATTGTTTTGACTGTGTGATAAAAGATATAAAGAAACCTTGTTCATACACAAAAGAAAAACCTAATGAGAAAAAGATGATAAAATGTGAAAAAGACAAATCCAAGAATAAGATTCTACCTGTACACCTTGAGGCTGGTATCGTTTAGGAGAAGACTCAGCAGTTGATTCCAGTTTAAAGCTGCTGGGTTGTCTTAACTACTTGTTCAAAAGAATTTCTTAAAATGTGTTGATAATCATGTGACTGTCTTCTCACAAACATGAAGAGGAATTCTAAGGATTTGAGATGATCACATGAAATAAAGCAAAATAAAATTCTTTCATCCAATTTAATGCTGCAGAAAATCGTCTCTTTATTTGTCACTATTTTTTATCTGGTGTTGAAATGTGAAGAGAAAAGTCACAAAGACTCTTGTAAATAATGCTTTTTGTCTTGCCTGTGCCACACATATATTTTCTTAAGCTTCCTTAGCAGTATTCAGAATTTTATAATTAGGAATTTCAGAAACTATAAGATTAACTGACAGAAAGTCTTAAAGTCTGCAATTCATAGAAATTCAAGAAGGGAGTGAAAACAACCACATTATTAGTAAACTACATATGTTTGTTTTGTTTTTTTGTATAAATAATAAAAACTTTTTAATTTTTTGGAATTCCAGGGTTTTGTTTGGGTTTATCTCTGTTTTTCTTAACAACTCCAGCCTTTTAAGTTACTGACTTTTGTTGAATAAATTATTATAACTGATTTCTTATTGTTGTGGAAGTTTTCATTGAATAAAGCCTGCAGACAACCAGTGAGAGGTGGCTAACATCCTTTAATAAAAAACAGCAAAACCTTGGTGAGAGCAGCCATCGTGCGGCAAATGACCGGCAGAGCTCTGGCTGTAAATACTTTCTACAGAAACAAAAGTACACAGCTGTTTTCACACCTTTGGTCTTCCCAAGGAAAGAGTTCACACTCCCTTGTTACCTCTTAGTGAAGAGAAGAACATTAGACTAATGTGTGGAGTCTTCACTGATGCCAGGTTTCCTGTGTGAGTTTCCCCATTTCCTTACCAGACCCCCACCATCTGTCTAACTGCTTGAACTGCTTGAATAGGGCACTGCTGAATTTCCAGTCTGTTGAGCATTTGACGTGTCGAGGAGTTAAGTGCTAATGGAAACCCTAACCCCCCCCCCCCCCCCCCCCGCACAAACACAACCACACCCAAACGCAGCTTTTTCTATGCGTTTGGACCTTTCGTCCACACGAAACAGAGATTTTTTTAAAACTCCATTTTTGCATTTACGTGTGGATGAGGAACACGTAGGTATGTGGCTTTTTCCACATCATGCTGTGCACCACGTTATTGTTTACATGAGATGCATTTCTACAATGGCGGATAGAGACAAAATACTGTTACTGTTAAACTGTCTATCTGCAGTTTTTACACGCTTACATATACACACGCAGTTACTGTCCCTCCATTTAGAAAGGCAGAGGCGTCACGGTGTAATTATTTTATGTGTAGTTGTTTTTCTCCTGTGTAATAATATTCAACATTGCTATCAATACAGTTTTCAAAAAATGTCTCTCTGTGCAAAATGGGTTCAAAAACATAAACAACTGTGTGATACTGTTTATCATGATTTGGATAGGGGGAATAAATCGTGGCAGGATCAGCCTGATATTATTTGTATCCCACTGTAACTTTACTGTATAAAGAGCTAACATCTCCAACATGTCAGGAGTACTTAGTCATTACAAGAAGTGTTTGTGAACTAAAAATCAAGAAGGTCGGGTAGTGTGTCCGTGATTTGGAGAGCCCAGCACGAAACAAATTCTGTCGGGGAGACCTTCCTCAGCACTTGTGCAGGTGAAGCCAAAGGCAAGGCATGCTTCATCATACTTTCTCATCTTTGGCTTAGGAGGAAGTTGGTTTGGAAGCATATTTGGCGATGCTTCATCTCCTGCTTTGCGCTTGTGTGGGAGCCCCGTCAAAAACCTGTCAATTATTTTAGCAGTGTCCAAGCGTTCTTTTTGGGGGTTTTTTACATTCATACCGCGCCGCCCCTGCAATGGCCCTGTGCCCCCCACTTTGGGAACCTCTGGAATAGGGTATGAGGCAGATATGCTAAAAACCAGCATTATGCAATAAAATAATGTCAATAATATATAAATAAAAAAAATTTCTTATACAGTTATGTTACTGCCTCACCAGCAACGAGTCTGTGTGCCTTACTATCAGTATTATTTCCCAGATTCCCAGAACACAGCAGATTTCTGAGACCTTTAAGAGTCCTGTGATTCCAGATGTTCATACATTTACTCTCATTTATCAGATGATAAATCATTTTAGCTAGCATATTACAAGCAAGCTGGATCTAACATTCATCATACATCACCTTTCACATTATTTTAACACACAGCTGTAGTCCATGTAGCTGTAGCCTACCTACAGTCACAACTATTAATACATTATTGTGATTGAATCAAAACAATTCCTTTATAATACACATAGTACATAAGTACTAAATAAACTACTTTTGGCTGCTCCTTTACCAAGAAGACGAGCTAGGTGAGGATGCTCTTCGTGGACAGCTCAGCGTTAAACACCATTATACCAGACATCCTCACCACCAAACTGGACCACTTTCAGATCCCCCCTGCCACTTGCTCTGCCTGGATGTCCTCACAAACCGGCCTCAATCAGTTTGACTTGGGTCCCACATCTCCCCAGCAGGGCTGGGGCTGCATTCTCAGCCCCCTACTGTACACCAATGACTGTACACTAAAACACCCGGGGGTGGGGGTTGGTTGTCCTCCTGCCTTGCACCCCCAGTTCTTTGTTCCCATTCCAGGTATTCTTACACCCATTAACCGTCATATTGTAATATTGCAAGCAATCCCATATTCTCTTTAACTCTGATGTATGCCAAGCAGTCTATTACTCTCAACAACAGCGTACAGGACAGAGCTAGAGAATCTGAAACTGAACGTTCTTAAAACAAAAGAACTCATAATGAGCTTCAGGAGGGACAGACAGTCGACTCGCCTCTTATTCCCTCAGATTCCGCACATTCTCCATTTATAATCAGTCTCTCTTTTGGGTACCCACATCTCTGCAATTTCACCAGGACCCACAACACCAACACCCTGGTAAAAAAAAGGCCCAGCAGCAGCTGCACTTATCCTGAGGAAGAATAACCTGGACCAGAAGCTGCTGCTGGCCTTCTCTCCTCAGTGGAGAACGTGCTCTCCTACTTCCTGGGTGTTTGGTAGGCAAGGGCCACTACTGAGAACAGGAAGGCTGTGCACCCAAAACATCATTGGCTGCCCTCTGCCGACCCTGGAGATGATCACCACTGCCAGATCCTCCTGTCTCAGGAAAACCAGGGCCATCACAGGTAACACCTTTGAAACCCACCCACCACTTGTTTGACCCGCTGCCCTCACTCACTCCCTCAGGTCGATAAGGTCCCACACCTCAAGACTTACTAACAGTTTTTTCCCCTGGGTCATTTGGACTGTTAACAAACACTATCCCCCCACACCCCACCCCTACCTACCCACCTCACCAATCTGAGCCACTAAGGCCACTCACACAGACTCAGACCACGTCTTTTACACTGCTTTTAAGCACTTTGCTCTCCATGTGTGCCTTTCAGTTGGTTTACTAGGATTATTGTGTGAAAATGAAAAGATGGCTGTGTATATTTAAGTCTATCTTTGACTGTATCATGGTAAATGGCCTGCATTTGTATAGTGCTTTACTAGTCCCTAAGGACCCCAAAGCGCTTTACACATTCAGTCATCCACCCATTCACACACACATTCACACACACATCACCCACCTGATCCCCCCCCTCCCCGAGTTTTCATCATTAAACCTCTGATTGCTTTATTTTCTATTTTCTATCAAATACTATAAAGGTTTAAGCAAAGTTGCATTTCAATGGTGAGGCAAGTGCTTTATACGTGTGTGTTTGTGATCAACAGCTATAAAAGACCTGCAGGCTGCAGAGAGCTAAAGCAGTTCTGGATGGATGCAAACTGCATTTCATTGCCTTGTGCTTGTGACATGTGCAATGACAATAAAGTTGAATTCTGTTCTATTCTACGGCGGTATCTTTGGAAGCTGTTTACAAAGCGAATAATGTACAATATGATGTAACCATGGAGACATATTAATGATCAAGAAACTGACCTCACAGGCCATTGTTTGTCAGTGGTGCTATAGTTTCAGTCACTGTGCAAATGTACAGTTCATAAGATTGGGGAAACCTGCAGTCAGCTGAGTCTGAAGAAGTCACTTGGATGAGTGATGAAACATTTCTCCCACTGAAAACGCTACGTCCAGATGAACAGAATCAACCATGGTAAGCTGATTTGATTGAAAAATAAACAGGCATTTTATAGACTTTAAGGATCTGAAGACAAAACTTTTTAAAATGATATCTTGGGGTAAAGGTGGTCATCAAACTAGAAAACAGAACTGAACAATTTTCAATAACAATCCCTAGCATGCACTAATAGTAATAACTAATAATACACATCTCCAAACAACAATACATCTTTCAAAGTTCTTAATCAGTGTATTGATTGTTGCGGTAAACAGACATGTCGCGAAGCGGCACAAGTTGGTTTGATCTACCAAAAGGAAAAAGCAGAATATCTGAGGGGAAACCAGGCAGGTGAAATAATTAGGATTTACACAGCAATTCAATGCAATTTCTTGGGTAACTTATCCTGTTGAAACTGTTGATATCAGCTCAGTACAATAAGGGGAAGAAATGTGACGTTGGTGTAGGCTAGTTACTTGAAGCGCTAGGTGCATTTGGCCCCTGTTGCCTTTAATTAAATGAGTTGGTTCACTTTGTGGCTGGGCTGTATGTGGGGTTGTATCATGTCAATTTCAGCAGGAGTACCTCCTGCAACAGGGACAAAATGGCCCCCAAGTTAGCTAGACAGGCCTGAGTGAACATGGCCCTGTGTAGCCCAGCCAGCAGAGAATCCATAACCTTAGAGTTCCTGCTATGGCATGTGGCCTTCCCAAAAAGGAAGCTAGAGGGCATGACCAGTGGGGCAGGAGCCTGATCTACCGAGAAGTGGGCCACAGGCAATCTACTCCCAGCCATACACGTTTGAGAACCTGTTGTAGGCAGAGGACCACCTGTGCAAAGCAGCAGGGGAGTCAAACTGCCTGCACACCAGGTCCTTCAAATCAGGCAGCAATGGCACCTGCAGCTGAGAGTGCTGTGGCAGCATGATGTCATTAAACCTGGAAGACACTGCAACAGGGTCCTCAGGGTTGGGCAATATCCAGATCCTGCCCATCAGATAGAAAAATCAATTCTGGTCTGACTCTGTCCCTGGAGAGCTAACTGAAGGCTGTCTGTAGGACAGGGTGTATTCCTCACAGGAGAGGACGGAGCCAGCGTCAACATAAACAGAAATGCACTGTCACCACACACTGTACCACACAAAGTACAGGCACACAACCACGTGGAGATCAAACCATCACCTGTTTCACATCTGCACAGCTGTTTTATATGTAAGCAGTGGGATGTGGCCAGGCTAGGGAGAGTGTGGCGTGGCGGGGGGGGGGGGGTCATTCCCCCATTATTATGGAATATGTAACAGAGTGGAGATATAGTCTCGAGAGAACACATCTGTTTGAGAATTCAACACATCTCTAACAAGAAAGGCTTGTTGTGTCTGTCACCATGTGTACCATGTTACATTTGGCTATTTTAAAGAATAAACTTATTTGTCAAGCATTTCTTAAATAAAATTTTAACAGTAATATTATTTAAATGGTTGTACCTTTTATTTATTTTAATTTGGCAGGGGTGCTGTGATGTGTGCTTTTTGCCACAGAGGGTGCTCCAGCCCTAATGTTTCATGATAATGTGAGTTAAGCACATAAGGTTTTCAGTTAAACAAAGTTCATTTGTGTAACTGAAAGACAGGAAGCAGGGCGAGACCATAGGAATACATGCAGCAAAGGACTACATGTCAGAATCAAACCCAGGCTTTTAATCCGGTTTTATGCTTGCCCTGTCGCTTGTGTCGAGTGGCAATTTTCATATCTCAGCCTGTGTCACAAGAAACTCTTTATGACGTTAGGCAGATTAGCCCCTGATCAACAAGTACGCTAAATTTGTACCCTATGTCCCTAGTATGTCATTTACTTGTCGTTTATTCAGAACGGTACACAGGCTACTGTGGGCCATAGCAAATGACAAATGAGAGTGAGTGACAGCCTTTGCAGCATCTAGGGAACTAAACAGTGATAGGAATAACGGCGTTACTTCTTCAGTAACGAGTAATCTAACTAATTACTATTTCTATCGTTACAACGCCATTACTGTTACTAACAAGAAAATGCGGTGCGGCTGCGTGACTATTTTTCAACACACACACACACACACACACACACACACACACACACACACACACGGTGAAACTGTCTTCCGCTTACTGGGAGCTAGGAGGGCAAAATAATCACACGAGTGCTGCTGATTGGCTGAGTAAGAGTAAGGTAGTCATGGAAAACGAATCAGAGTTAGACTTGGCCGGATGTTCTCATGCAAACAGATAAGCACAGAAACAAAAGTCATGGAGAGCCTGGATTTTTCGAAGGTAGCATTTTTAAGTGGAGGTGCAGACATTATTTTTCGCTTAAAGAGATCTGTATGTGAAATGTAAGCTATGTCCTGGAACAAAGTGCTTTTCCACATCAGCTGTAAGCAATTCGAATGTTACGAAGCACCTCTCAACGTTGCATGCTTCAACAACACTAGTCACCAAAAACAACGGTGTTGATGCTAGAAGGCGCAGCCCAAACCAGGTGAGGCTAACATGAGCTCAGCGAGCAATGGAGATGGAGCGACACAATCCAAGCAGCCTAAGCTTGATTTCTCTTCTCCACAAACATCTGTGACACAGACTGAATTAAACAGATTGATAGCCAGGTATGTCATTGAGAACATGCAGCCTTTATCAACAGTTGATTCGGATTCCTTCAAGTCTCTTTTTTCCAAGATACCAGCAAGAGGATGGGTCGGCCTGCCATGCAGAAAGACTTTTTCCAAATACATAGACACCGAATAAAATGAATGTCAAGCTCAAAAAGACATTTAATGAGTTAGAATATGTCTCTACTACAGCAGACATCTGGACTGCATTTAATAAATGCTATCTTGGTGTAACTGGATAAATCCACACAGCATGCAGAGAGGGAAAGCAGCACTGGCATGCAGAAGATTCAAGGGTCGCCATACGCATGATAATATTGCTGTAGAGTTGGACAACATTCACTCACACGATGGCATATCTCACAAAATAACATCAAATGTGACGGACAATGGCTCTAATTTTTGTCAAGGCCTTCAAAAAGTACCAGCCAGTTGAGGAGGATGACTCTGAGAATGATGAGGACGAGGTAACTTTTACAAACATGAACGATGCCTTAAAAAACAGTGCTGGTGATGACAATGACAACGATGATAATGTAGGTGTGATGATCACTCTGCCACACCAGAGATGTGCATCACACACATTAAATCTTGTTTCTTGTAATGATGTTGACAATTGGCTACTTTCACAACCAGAAACAAAAACGCTATATAGAAGCGCTACCACAAAGTGCACAGGGTTATGGAACAAGGCCAGTCGTTCAACAGTGGCTGCAGAGACAGTGGATGGCATTATTGCAAAGAAAGTGCTAGTTCCTTGCACTACAAGATGGAATTCGTTTTATGAGTCCCTGACTCGAATCTGTGAGATTTCTCTGGTTGAGCTGAACACCATCTTCTCCAAGTTTGGGTTGACAGCCATGACAGAGCAGGAACGTCAGTTCATCAGGGAGTACTGCACTGTCATGAGGCCACTTACAGTGGCCCTGGACATTCTTCACGGAGAAGACAACACTGCCCACACTGGAGACATTGATGTTTAAGACCCTGGAGTTGAGCAGTGGCAAATTCTTGAAAATCTTCCAAAGGCAGTTGTCACAGTAAGAACTTATGTTTTTGACCAGTTACCCAACAACTGCATTTTTATACATATGGATGGAAAATGCATATTGTTAGTTCATACATCTTATTCTACGCTTTAGAGTTGTATGACTAGAGATCAGACCTTTTGCTGTAAAGAAAGAACAGAAACTATGCTATTATGAAAAATATAATGTTAAATGCAATATATTTTGAAAGATTCACATGATACATAATGTGGTGTGTGTGTTTATGTGTATAGATAGGTTGTATAATATATTCTTTAGATACTTTACTTTCAGACAATCAAAACAAGATTTGCAGAGGAGTTGGAAAGTGAAGATGCTCTCTTGGCTCTTGTGACTCTGCCCAAATTCAAACTACGTTGAGGGCGCGCAGCCTTAACGGTCCTCAAGGGCTGCGTACTCAGGCCGGAAGTGCGAGGCTTGTAGGCTTGTGAAATGGGACGGTCTAGCCTTCAAATTTCCGTCACCAGCTGGACACGCCCCCACCACTTCTCCCGATCAGAGTAATGGATGCGGAAAACATACTCGCTACTGTCGTCTTCCTGCTACTTGAAGAGCTACAACAAATCACTCGTCACAGACGGGTGATTTTGTTGCGACTAATCCAAGACCACGTTCAGGTACAGTGGAAAATACATACTGATACTGCTACTGACATTTGAAGTGTGTGTATGTGACAACGGTGCACTAGCTCAAAACTCTGATATTCACCAGTGTAGACGTGAGTCTCACATAGAAGTATGTGGGCCACCACCCTTCACAGTGAACCAGTATATTGTAGTACATTCCCCTCAAGTACAATAACGACAAAAATGTGTAGACTCGTAAAGTCAGATTTGTAAACTACAACAACAGCAACATCCGTAATGATGCCAACATTAAAGCAATTTCTGTCATTTCCCATATTTCCCTTCACCAGACCAGACCCCTGTACTGCAGGATCAACCTGAGTGTCCCAGTCCTGGACAGGTTTTTCAATGATGATGACACCAGGCCCAATTTCCGCCTGAGCAGGGAGTCTGTGAACATGCTGCTGAATCACCTGAAAGAGGACCGGAGACATTGTTGGGGTGCCACAATTGAGGTCCTTGTTTTTGCATTCTGGCTAGCAAGTGGAGCATCCTACAGAGTGGTTTCCAGGGTGTTCGCAATACCCCATTCCACTGTCCACTGCATCGTCCAGAGGGTCACAGAGGAGGTGGCAGCTATTCGCCATCAGGTCATCCACCTCCCTCGGACCCCTGAAGATCTACACATCGTGTCTCATGGGTTTACAGAGCTGGCAAGACACAGAGCCTTCTTGAAAGCTGCTGGTGCAACTGACTGCTGCCATGTCTGCATCAAGCCTTCCAGTGGCCCTGATGGTCAGTGCTACAGGAGCAGGAAATTGGTCCCCTCTATCATCCTGCAGGCAGTTTGTGATCATCAGGGCCGTTTCATTGATACATGTGTGGGCTGGCCAGGGTCAGTGCATGACTCCAGGGTGCTCCGCAACAGCCCACTGTATCGGCAGGCCATTTCCCCTCCTCCAGGGCGCTTCATCCTTGCACATGGAGGGTACCCATGTCTCCAGCATCCACTCCCCTTCATCACTCCCTACAAGAGGCCAGTCCAATGTGTAGGAGCCCTGCGCTTTAATTCCCATCATTCCAGGGCACGCTGTATTATAGAGCGTGCCTTTGGAATGATGAAGACAAGGTTCCGGGCCATCTTCCTCCAAACGCAGGAGGTGCACCACACCTTTGTGCCACATGTAAGTCAGTAGGATACATAAGCAGTGTTTAAGTAATAATCATCATGATATAATGGGGACTACAGTGTATGTTCGTGTATTAATACGTTATTTACAACACAAAACATCTCTTTCAGGTCATAACAGCATGTGCAATCCTGCACAACATCTGCCTCGGTGTCGGGGATGTTGTGGCCCCGGAGGATGAGCCAGAGGATGACGTGCAAGATGAGGGGGAGGCTGGTTTGGAGGCAGGCAGTGGTGCTCTCTGGCGGGATCGGCTATCTGCTGAGGTGTCTGCCCTGGAAGAGGTACCCCTGGACCACGATTATTGTTAGAAGGCAGGTATGCTGTTTGTAGTGCATTGTTAGAGTGCTAGAATATTACGTGTGGCATCCGTATTAAGAGGATTGTGTGCACTTTGTGCTTGCATCTTTCTGCATACATTTCAGGGACATGGCAGTTGTCAGTTACACCAGCCCTGCAAGCCCAAGTGATGAGATGATGCGGTGGACAGTGGAAACGAGCACCCCTGAATGACTCCTGGCCACCAAGCTGGAGATGCTCCACTCAGTAGCTGGAAATGCAAACCAAGGGTCTCACTTGTGGCACCTCATTCCTTTCTGTGGTCCTGGTCCAGCAGATTGAGCAGTACTGCCTGAGACTCCCTGCTCAGCCACATAACAGGCCTAGTTAACAGTGCCTGTGCATACTGGGACACTCAGGTTGATCCTGGACTGCAGTGATGAGTCCTAGTGAATGATTGTCATGTTGTGTTTGGGTGTCTTGTGTCATTTGTGTTGCACTGATAGTATTCCCTCAGTTCACACACTGACTGTCCTTATGCAGTTACACATATATTGTGACGTTGTATGTAGTATGACTGACTGCTTCAAATACAGTTGGAGCGTAACACAATTTTTTTATTCACAGGACTTTGTACATTCTGTTCATTTTTCACATTTGTTCAACAATTCAAATAAAAAGTGCAACTTGTATTAACAGAACTTAAATTATTTCGTCCACATTTCACATATCCTGCACAAACATAAATATGACAACTGTAAGTGTTTGTACAATGGGTCCTATTCACACTACCTTACTCATTTTGTTTTTCCACAACCAGTAGACATATGATCCTGTCCATTCGCTCAGCACGTCTTTCTTCAATCTCCCTCTGTATCCTCATGTCCTTTTTTATCAATTCCAGGACTTCATCCTCCCTGTCCCTCTTCCTCTTTTCTGGCCGTGCCTCCAGCCGGGCCTCATTCTCCCGCCGTTCCACATCCTGCTCTTGGGTGCCCACTGCTGTACTGGGCCCTGGAGTGTCCTCCTGCATGGAGGCAATTAGGACTGGAGGCCTGGTAGAAGGCCTCTGTCCTAGGACCTCATCCATTGGGACAAACCAGGGCCAAGTGGCATTAGTGGTCTTCCCACTCACCCCCTCACCTGATGCGGGATACTTGCAATCCTACAGGCAGAGGGAATCAAAGTGACAGTTCGCCACAACAGCAACAGTACAGGTTTACATGACTAGGTTCATATGATTCATATTCCAATGGTACTGCACACACTTTGTATTTTTTCTTTAGATTGTCCCATTTTTTTTCCGCCTGGAACGGGGTGATTTGGCCCGCCAGGCCCATCTGCTCCAGGATTGCCCTGGTAGACAGAATATGATAGGACATGTCAATGATGTTAATCCTTGCACAGGATCCTCAGCAATATGTGCCAACTTGTTTTGTGTTTGTTTTCACCCCGGAGTTTGATGAGCTCAGCCATCTCCTCCTTACTCCCTGGAATATGACAGGACATTGGAGTACATTTTCTACCATCTTACACTTCTGTGTCATCATTTTTCTGTTTGACGTGTAGTATGATAGGTTTGCACATTCAGCTGTGTGCAGACTCCCAACTTCACTCTCAGCCAAGCCGATTTTCTCAGGAACAAATGCAACACTGTCATAGGCCAAGCAATAACATTTGTAAGTTATTTGGGTGACTTCTGTGACATGTTTAACCTGAGCGGCGACAGAGCGCGGGCGGGGGCGTTGGAACGGAGTACGCTGTTCGGTAACAGATGTCTCCGACAACATCAGCGCACTTGTGCAGATATGTGATGTGTTGCCACATTGCGCAGATATTTGGAGTTTACATGGCTACATTTTTGTATTTTGTTATCTTCAGGTTTTTGTTGGTGACCCTCACAGGGTAATATAAAAACCGACCAGTTACAAATCAGCGGGACTGTGTATTTACAGTCACCTACGTGTGACGGCTGAGAATGAATTCACCGTGACATGTACAGTTACACCGCCATTATCTTTTGCATTTTGACAATTGTGTCGGTACTTCCGACGTAACATACATTTATGGATGTGGGTGCCCTCCGCCGCTGTTTCTGCCACGTCTGTACTTGCTGCCATCATTGCAAACTGAATTGGCCGGGCTGCGCTATGCATTCTGGGATATGTTGGGCCACGAAGTCTACATCGCCATATCCTTAAAATTCAGGGAAATGAAGGACGCATTTGAGGGCCGCATTTCGAGCAGCCTTTGAGTTGGGACAGCCTTCGTTGCGTCGCTGTGATGTAATCGGGCTTAAAATGCGGCCTTTAAGGCTGCAGACCCTGAATCGGGATAAAGCCAAACAGAGCGCTTTTTAGAGGTGGCCAGACGAGCGCACAGACTCACACAATAAGCATTAATTCAGGCCATTTCGCTGTATATTTCTCTATGTGCTGTGTTAAGGTTCATTTGAGGAGAGAGAGAGATGGTGGAGATCAGAATAACACACTGACCCAGTCAGTTGGAGTCAACGAATGATTTTTAATGAAGCACACGCAGCGTGTGGAGATCTGTACCCAGACAGCATCAGATCTCATCTCCAAAACGTCAGAACACAGTTTTATACATCGGGGTATTAGAACGCCCCCTCAAGCGTCAATCAGATACATGCATGCATATGTCAACCCAAAACCACAAATGTTCTCTTTGACAACTTGTGACACAATTAAAAGGACACTGGCTTCCATTTTCTCCCCGGTGGTTTCCCGCAAGCCAGCTCAGCTCTCGCATCGTGCACCTGCTTCTTCATCAAACAGTCACGTACACCAACATAAAACTGCAACCCTAGCAAAACATGCTTAAACTTTCACCTACAAATGAACCCACTAGCTGTATGTGTGTCTCGTCCTTAAATGCTCTCTCATCTCACCCGTTGCACTTCTGACCTTTCACCAGAACAGAGGCTCATCTTTACATGTAATAACCTAACTGGAACTATATATGTAATATGCTGAATAAATGTTTTAATCAAGAACCTCTACTAAAAGCTTAATCAAAAGATATAGATGAATACAAGATAATAAAGAATAACCTGATTGTTCATAAACTGCTCAAAATACTTGCACTCAGACTCTGCTTTTGGTTTCACTTTTGCAAAGCATGGCGTTTCCTGTCAGCCTGCAGTTTCCTGTCTCATTTTGGCACAGAGTATACTCAACGTTAGGGCCTTTCTTTTACAATGCAGTCTGCATATAAACATTTAAGATTATAGATTCAAAAGCATTTCGGGTTATAGATTCAACTCCACAGTTTAAAGTGGTTCTCACTAAACGTGTAATAAAGGCTAATATGATACCAATATATTTGAACATCTGAATGCAATATCACTATTAATAATAAAATGGTAATGATGATTATAAAAAATAGCAGCAAAATATCTTTCTACTCTTCACAGCTGTTAGAAGCTATTAGATGCAGGGAGAATCTAAAGGCAAGGAGTAGGGCTGGGTCATATCATACCGTTCACGGTAATGCCGGTATAATGTTGGGCAACGATAAGAAAATGAAATATCGCAATAGAATATGGGTAAAACTGACTTCGGTGTCGTGTCGTGTCTTCACCCACAAGTCCGTGCTCCGTGCTCTTCCGCTTCTGTGTGTCCCCGCACCCCGTGCTCGCTGCTCTTGTCTTCCCTGCTCCTTCCTGGAGAAAATAACAAAGAGGCAACTTGTCAGGACACTCGACTACCGCAGGCATGCACTCACTGGACTTGACATTTATCGACACTAACGTGGAGTCTCACACAACGATCCCACGCCGAGGAGCGCTCAGCCACAGTCTTAAGAAGCTCCCCAACGACGCTTCATTACCTGCAGGTGTGTGTGATCATCTGCTTCAGGTGTGGCCATCCTCTAGACAGGACACGCCCACCAGGCCTACCTGAAACCCAGGCTGTGTCCGAATTCAGGGGAAGGATGCTTAAAATGCCATATTTGGAAGCAATGACGTCACAGCGACGCGACGCGGACTGTCCGAATTCAAAGAGCACTCAAAATGTGGCGACAAATGTGTCCTACTTTTCCGCGAATTTGAGGGTTAGTTGTGTCCGAATTCAGGGGAAGGATGCGCCAATGCCATATTTGGAGGCAATGACGTCACGGCGACCCGACGAAGGCTGTCCGAATTCAAAGAGCACTCAAAATGTGGCGACAAATGCGTCCTACTTTGCCCTGAATTCTAAGGATGGTCTGATGTATCCTTCATGTCCTACTATATCCCAGGATTCATTGCGGGTCATAGAGGAGATTTGTTTCTGATAACGATGGTGGTCGAAGCAGGAGAGGAAAACACTTTCAAATGTAAGTATATGAAAATCTGCTTGTACAAAAGTTAAATTGTTATATCGGTCGTTTTGTTAAGATTTGGGCATCTGCATAGACATGTTTCTTTTATTTAAAATAACCGTAAACCAGCTTGTATCGGGGGTCCCGCGATTTTTCATGTATTGCCGCTTACATACAGCTAATTTTGATTTTTTCGAATTGGTGATATGTTGTGGGGAACAAAGACCAAACGGCTTAATTTATTAAAACGAGGAGAAAACGATCACCTCTTCACTGGGGTGAAGAATTGGGCCGCTACGGCGTGGAGGTACAAGAATAAATCAATGTACACATCATATTCATATGAGTACGGTCCTATTAACCCTCATGCTGTACAGCAGCGGTCCCCAACCTTTTTGCGCCACAGACCTGTTTATGTCAGACACGGAGCCTTTAAGGTATCGCGGATAAATACAACCACATGAAATGATCCGACCAAGACAAAAACTGTGGTATTTTGTAAATATAATAATAAACGTGAATGTACTGTGTAATTGTGTAACTTTATTAGCAGTGTCCTCCTGAAAATGCGCCAATATTGACAGTAACATCCTCCTCTCTGCCACTTAATGCTCTCTGGTCGCTATGGTAACGTGTAAATATTTTTTCCAAAATAAGACACACAACTACAACAAGGGAAAGACTCAGGGAAACCGAGTTAACGATAAAACCCCTGAAAACCATAAATTTCACACCGGAGCCTTAACTCTCGTGGCCCGGTACCAAACGACTCATGGACCGCTGCTGTACAGAACCTGTGATGTCCAGACGGTGTTCCTCTGGTGTTCTGCTGTGAAAACCTTTGGGCTTAGGGATTAACATAGTTGCCATGGTTTCCTTTCTTCTCTTATTTGTTGTGTGTGATCAGGACAATTCTGGAGAAGATGGGCCTGCAGGGGAAAGTCACCCCCTTGCAGGCCAGAAGACATGAGATAACTTTAAAGAATACAAAGTACGTATGTGTGTTATCAAGAAGATAATTCTCAAGAACACAAGTTAATAAATGTGCAATTACTAAGAGTTGTTGTGGTGTTTTTATTTGCCTGCTGTCATTTTTGATTTCCTCTGCCTTTAGGATTGCAAGTATCCAGGCTCAGGAGAGGGGGTCAGTGGGAAGCCCACTGCTGGTACTTGGCCCTGGTTTGCCCTCATGGATGAGGTGATAGGATAGATGCCTTCCATTAAGCCTCCTGTCCTAATTTCCTCTCTCCCTGAGGACACTCCAGGGCCAAGCGCAGCAGTGGGTGACCAAAACGACAGCGATGACGAGGCGGCTCAGCCACCTACGACAGGGAGAAAGAGGAAAGGAGACAGGGATGATGAGCTGCTAGACCTCATCACAGAGGACATGAGGCAGCAAAGAGAGGCTGAGGAGAGGAGAGCAGGGAGAGGACGGACAGACTGTTTTCACTTCTAGAAAGATTAGTTCCCAAATGAGTTATGTATTGAGAAATTTATTTATTTGAATAAATTTGTTACATTGTTATATGTGTTGCATTAGTTTAAAGGTTTTATGTTATTAATAAATTGATTCAAACAAACAGTAATTGTCACTGAACTCAATTTGATTTACAGGCATTTGTAACACATATGAACATGACACTAACTTTGAACAATATTACTTGGATATTTATTTGATAGCAATAAAGTAAATAACAATAACAATTAAACAAGAATATTTCAAATACACAGTATGTAAAGATGGAAAAACAATATTTACAGTTGTTCACACAGGATTAACCTGAGTGACCTGTTCCTGGACTGTTTCTTTAACAACTGTAATAGATTACAGGAAGTCTCTGGCAGTGTTGCTGAATCTGCCGGAGCAAGATCAGACGTGGATGGGCTGCTGCAACTGAGACCTGCGGTTTGTCTTTTCTGGTCGGCGAGTGGAGAATCACACAGGGTGGTCTGCAAAGAGCTTTAGGATGCTTCCTCCCACTGTTCACGGCATCGTCCATCCACAGGGTTTGCAGGGCTCACTCGTGGCTGCCACACCACTAAGATGTTTTCAGAGATATGCAAGCAGGAGATGGTGGATGCTATATTATTAGTATAATACTTGTAACTCTGTAGCAGACAACAGTTTGATAAAGTGCTATGTAAAAAACAAACAAACAAAAGATTAGATTCTATACGTTTCAAAGATATTTAGTTTATATATTTTATATGATACAGTACATGTGTGAGAATGACCGATGTTGTGGCAAAAAATGATCGTCTGCCAAAAACTGATTTCCGGTTTTTGCCCTAAACTGATTGCTCGTATTTAACCTGCCATGAATAACTTGTTGGTCTATAATACGTGAAACATGTCAAATGTGTCCCTGTTACGACCCGGCTCAAAGGCCGCAACATAAAGTTGCATGGCTGGTGCCACCAATGCAAAGACAAGTGAGCTCCCCAGAAAGCTTGCCTCAGGTATGCCTTTATCCACCCCTGGCTAGGTGTGGCCAATTAGCACCAGCTGAACACATTAAGATGATTAGGGGCTGCAGAGGGACGTAACAGTCCCTCATTAGTGATATCACGTCACCTGCCACCAGCAACATTCCTGTAACAATGTAGAAGCTGCAATCAGTTTTTGGCAGTGACTTTTATATATCCTTTATTCAAAAAATCTTATTGGCATTAGAAATATATTTTTTAAGAGTAATCTGGCCAAGAGGACAGCAGACAAAATATATCAATTGTACCTACATTATAACCAGAGTTATAAAGATACTTGAACAACAGGTAATTATTGTATATATAAAACCCCTTAGTAAACCATGTTCACCGAAGTCTATTTACCAACATACATAAAAGATATTACACATATTACACTCGGAAACATTGGAAATCAGTTTTGGCAGGCGAACACTTTTTTGGCATCCGTGTAATTAGCTACGTAATTCCTAAATGCGTGTAGATTAAAGGAAATTATTTTACCTGGATATGATTGTCTCTGATGAGCCTAAGGTACAAAACGTGCGGGCGGCGACGATAAGGTTTTTCTAGCTCCTCGAGAAATAAAATTGTCCAAACAACGGAGCGACATTTCTGGGTCCATTTTAAAGTTTTCGCGCTGTGGCGCTAGCGACCGGAAAACCACGCAAGTAAGGGCGGAGTTGAAGGCTAGGAGGCTGTCCACAGCCCATCTGTTATGTTGGATACTGATTGTTTGTTCAATAAAGTTTCTATGGAGAAAAAAAGGGGGCTGTCCAAGCCGCTCACTTCCTGACTACCCGTCCGTCTAAGGACACTACCTTGTGACGTAGGTAGGTAGTGTCCTTATGAGCATCCTTCCCCTGAATTCGGACACAGCCCCAGTATTCAGCCACACTCACAGACACACCCACTTGGCGGGCTGCTTCCTGGAGTTGATCTCTGTAGGGTCAGCCAGGGGCGCCTGGCAAGCAAAGAGACATGTACCTACGACTGAACAGCACATGAAAACATCCAACAGTCTAAATAAAGGCAGCTCAGTTATTCACCCATATGTTCTAGAAACTTGAGGATCCTTAATGAGGCGATACAAGCAGCAACTACAGATTAACAGTGGGGCTTCTGAAGGGAGCAGCTACATGTAAACTCTGATTTAAAACCACAAGTAATCCAGAGAAAAAGCAACAAAAATTCAGTAATTTTTTCAGCAGAGTGCACATTGCACTGAGCCAAGTGAAAGAGAAGAGATTATTCAAGGCTGCTGTAATTAATATTGTCGTAGAAGAAAAGGCCAGTGCAGCAGCTGTTGTATATTACAGAGTCTCAAGCGTTCAAATGTGAACGAAACCATGATTCAGGTTTCTATTTAAACAACGCTGCCTACCTAAATTTGCTGGAAAAAATTCCACTGGGACTCAATGTGACCTACCTGCTAGTACGACCCATCTACTGCAGATCATGAGACTAATTATATATTCCACTGAGATGATCTGTCCAGCTCTAACCTCAGCCTTTTTACCCAGCTGCCGAACGGGTGGAGGATGTTAATTCAGGAGGTCACTGGATAATGATTCCACAGGGCATTGGAGAATTCACAGTTTAAAAAAAACGAAGAAAAGATTCAGTCTCTGGAGTGAAAAGCACCGGATTTAGTTGAGCTGAAAAGTGAAGTCAGTGCGGTATTACCTTAAACTTGGGCCAAGTCCTGTTGCAAAACGAGCTCTATGTCAAGACAGACCTCTGCTCTCTCGTTCTCAGACCACAGTAAATGCTCTCTTGATGAGTTTATGGTCTCAGTCGCTATTTGGAGGTCATGATGTTCATTTTGTAAACTATCATCAATAAGGGTGATAAAGCAGACGCTTTATAAGACACTTAATGCTTTCAGTTTCCATCATAAAATCTAACACGCTGCATTAAAGTATAAGAGTAAAAGTAATTCAGAGTGGTTGTTCAGATCATCGTTTAAGGGCATGTTCTGCACACCTGAGTAGCTCGAGTCAGTGAACTTTTGGCACCGTTGCTACAGTGACAGTGGATAAAGGATGTATGTGACCAGTCAACCAGTTGGTTTCACTCATTTTTTTCCCTCCCTTTTATTGGAATAAACCAAAACATTGGTCGAATATTGGTATGGGTCACAACTGGCTGTGTTGACTGATATGTGTGTCACATCAAGTTTCTTCTGTTTAAACCTTTAAAAAATCTGATGAAAAAAGACAAAAGTAAATAATGAAGATTATCGGTACTGAGATCAGATACTGGGCTGCACAGTAATGCAGTGGTTAGCACTGACAGCAAGAATAGAACCGATTTGAATAGAATAGCCACTTTATTGTCATTCAGGACAGTTTGTGTGTTAGTATAAGAAGGTCCTTGGTTCCAATCCTGAGGCCTTTCTGCATTGAGTTTGGATGTTTTCCCCGTGCCTCTGGGTACTCTGATTTCCTCTCACAGTCCAAAGATATGCGTGTTGGGTTATATAAAACAGAAAGACGTTTGAAGCTGTTCGTGTATGGAGGCGAGGAAATGTAAGGACCACATAATGAGGATTACATGCATCAAAGAAGGTAATGGAGACCAAAGATGCACAAAGAGGGCCTGAAGGCTTATCTCCACTATAGGTTTACTGAAGCTGTTAGAGGTGTAGCTGAGTGCTCCATTAAGAGTGGAAATACCTCATACATATTCATCAACACGATATAACTTGCAGTTTGCCATCTGCTATCTTGTTATATATCACAAAAACAAGAAGGCTGAAACATAGGCCTAAAATCCATATCTGACCCTGTTTTTCTTCCTTTCATCTGATTGATAATTATCCAATCAGAGAACAGGTGGGTTGGGCTATTGGAGGGGTGCTTTATGGAGCTTCAGGTCCTTGAAGGGAATAAATGCCTTTTTACATGCCAGCCCAGTGTTTTCCTTCATCAACACGAAGGAAAACAGTCTGTGGTGGTCTCAGTTTGGTGATTTTTGTGTCACAGGTTTACGTGCTTAATACAGGGACCTCCAGAGCCTTTTCAACAGCACTGCGGACCTGGGGGGGGGGCAGTATTGTGGAAATGACGGTCTTCACTAGTGGGGATAGTTACAAAGCTCTCTTCGTTATGAATGAGCATACATGTTTTTATTGAATATTTGAAGAACCACAAAAAAAACCCAGAAACTCTTGTAGAGGACATAAAGTCAGAGATAGAAACGACAAGGAGCAGGTGCATCTAGTACAGGTAGAGCTGCTGCAAAAACCCACAGAGCTCAGCAGCCAGCGCAACAAATTCTGGATCCTTGGCTTTTAGTTAGCAGTTAGCAGCAGCAGCACATGCTGCGTCCGATGTGAAAGTACCTTTATGCTGCGCACTGTGACTCACAGCCATGGTCCCGGGTCAGCCCTGACTTTGTGTTAAACTAATCCTAAAGTAATAATGGTATTTCTAACCACTGATATACCACAACTTTATCCTTTCAACAGCTACTGAAAGTTAGGGGACCTAGCATCTATCGGATATTTACTAGGGGTGCAACGATACACAAAATTCACGGTTCGGTTCGGTTCGATACTTTGGTGTCACGGTTCGATATTTTTTTCGATACAAAAAAAATGTTCATGCCTTTTTAATTTGTCATTTATTAAAATTATAAATATATATTTCAATACAAAAGTACAGTTTTTAAATTTAATGTTGCTGAAACTCTGGTGGTGCCACAATGTTGCTGAAGCACTCATCTTTGGAAAAGAGAGTTTATTACAGAGAAATGTCTCTTTCCAAAATGAAAGCTATACTATACGCTTCTTCTGGGGTATATTCTCAGCAGCATATTAAACATATCAGGTCCCCATAAGGAGAATCATGTGCTAACGGCTGTCTAAATGACTCGGGTACAGTTTGTAGCATGCATGCTTGTTGTTTTTGTCTGCTTCCACTTGTCTTTGCACTAGGATGATGTCGGCGTAAATGTGCAGTCATATTCGTTGTGTTCCCACTAGTGCTTACCATCAGGGTCATGCTTCACATGAAAACCAAGATAGATCCAAACGCCAGATCTGAATGAGGGTGGGGGAGGTTCAGTTTCGGGTAGCGATGAGGCAGTTGCCATGTTGCAACGAGCTTAGCTTCTGTCTTGCTAGCTTACGGTGCACTCAGTGGATCTGCACTCGACAGTGCAGCCTAGGCGGAGTAGTCGAACGCAGATCCAGTGAGCGCTCGACACAGACAGCATCGTCAGAAGAAAAGTTGATAAAATAAATAAAAAATTTTGTATTGTTCGACACATATGCATACCTAAACGAAAGCGCTGTATCGAACGGTTCAATATCGATACGAATATTGTTGCACCCCTAATATTTACATAGAGATCCTCCAACTGTATTATCCTTCAAGGACCTGCAGTTCAAAAAAGCGCCCCTCCGACAGCCAAACCCATGTGTTCTCTGATTGGATAGTTAAATTTGTGATTGACATGACATTGGCCAATCAGATGAAAGGAAGAAAAACAGGGTCAAAATTCGTACTTGAAACTTGAGTGCAGAGTTTCACATGTATTTTTTGGCTAAGTCCACACACAAATCTTTTTTACGCACACACAAATTCTTTTTACACATACAAATCCTAATTTACAAGTACAAAATATTTATGACCACAATTTGAGCCCATATTTATTCCCACTGAAGCAGCTGCACGGCACGGGGAAAGAAGACGCAGGAACCCCCGGCTGAGTTCATTTAAAATTTAAATTTCATCTTTAGGTACTTTATTACTACAGGGCTCTAGAGTGTGACCAAATTTTTCAATGGTGTGACTAAAAAAAAAATCCTAGGTCGCATCAGTGCGACCAACTGTTTGAGTAAAAAAAAAAGAAAAAGAAAA
Source organism: Oreochromis niloticus (assembly GCF_001858045.2). NCBI lineage: Eukaryota > Metazoa > Chordata > Actinopteri > Cichliformes > Cichlidae > Oreochromis > Oreochromis niloticus. The sequence goes on from NW_020327101.1 coordinate 31,455, forward strand.
AAGAAAAGTCTCCACAACCCTGCAACTCTCCGTGTGGTCAACAACAGACACACATTATGCCCCTATCGTGGTCTAAACCAATCAGAGATAGTCAGGGGCGGGACCTCTCTGATTGGCCGTGATCCAGTTGAAAGTGCAGGTGGATAGAGAGAGGTGAGTAGCTTGAATGAAGCTCTAAAACTATTTCAACAACTACCAAACAGCAAATGAGAGCAAATAAACAGATTCCACACAAAGACGTAAACACAGAGAGCGGACCCGATGCATCAGAATCAGCTTTCTCTTTCTCGCCTTTCTCACCCGACGGCCCGTACACGGACACACAACAATAAAAATCACACTTCATGCTCGCTCTCTCTCACTCTCTCTCTCTCTCTCTCTCAGTGAACTTCAAGAACATTTTCCCATCTCAAATCTCAATTTTTGCATTGTTCATTCGCTTATTACCCACCAGTCTACCGTTGTTTACAGCGCTGTCTTTTTTTTCTTAAATGTTCTTGGAGAAGAATATACTGAAGAAATGTAAACTTTTTTTAAATTATGCAAAATTGCAGAATATCTTTAAGGTTATCTGCTATAAAAAGCCAGGCCAGGAAAATCTCCTTCATGTTCTGCGTTTTATTCTCAGTTACTCAGTTACTCTCAGTTACACCTCTGATGAAGTCTCACATGTATCAGTACTGATAAATGATCAGAATTATAATATTTGTGACTGTCTGAGGCAAAATTGAATCGAATTGAATGAATCAGAATCGAATGGATTATAGAAAATAGTGATGATACCCAGCCCTAGTGAGCAGCCTAGGCCCGACAGAAGTGGATGTAGCTGTGGGTAATAAGAAAAGATGAAAAGAACTATTGATAAATTTTTTGTTAAGTTAAGGCCTGATCCGTCTGAAATTCATAGCCAGCTCTGACACGGAGCCATCAACCTCTGAACGCTGAAAAAGCAGCAGTGTATCCAGAAAACACATTATATCCCGCAAGAAATGCACTGCCCAAGTGTCCCCTCTCCCCACTGCTTTTCAGCAGCAGGCAGCAGCAAACAGGTCGTCAGAGGAGCCAAGATGATGATTAAGTTTAACATTTTCTACAATATTGCCAAAGAGTGCCAATGCATAGTTTTTCAGTAACTTATCTTTCTGGTAGAAATGTGCTCCAAATAAAGAACTTTGTGTTGACGAGATTGTTAATTGATCATTTACAAATCAATAATGTCTGTATGGACAGCATTTTCCTCCCCAAAAAAGTGCACATGTAAAACTGCGGTGTTAAGCGGTGCGGTTGAAAAATTTGGGTGCGCCTAACAAAAAAGTTAGGCGCACCAGTGCAACCATGGCAAAAAGTTAGTCTAGAGCCCTGTACTAGCAACCTGTCACAAAAACACACAATTTCCTCCAATTTTTTTAGATTGGAAAAGTAGGGGACAGAAAAAAAGGGGACAGGCGGAAAAATCTATCTACAGTGGAGGAACAGTACCTGAAAGTCATGTCAAAAAAAAATTCAGCAAACACCTGACACAGGACCTGAAAGATGCACCTGGTCCTTCAGTTGATCCATCCACTGTTCACCAAAGCCTCATCTCATGGTGTCAGTGAAGGGTGGCTGTCAAGAAAGGGAACAGGGAGAAAAGGCTGAGGGATGCCAAATTACACAAGAACTGTGTGGGATCATCTCGGCAGAACAAAACTTTTATTTGTACTCATGTACTCAGGCATAAATTATCAGGTACAAACTGTAACACCCAAACCCACCCTGTCATTACGCCAGCATCAGTTTACATTTTCAGACTGCAGTTGTAGCAGCGGCTACGCTCTGAGAATTTTGATGCAGGATCTTTGGCTGCCAGCAGGCATGCCTCCCTGTGTATTTGGTTTTTTTCTTAACTGATGACTGAAGGTAAAGGTTTCACCACACATCTGTCAGCTGTCAATTAGGGCACTTTAAGTCTCAGAGTGCGATATGGGTCCTTGCGGTGCTTAGTCAGGGGCAGAGTATGTTTTCTGTTGTAAGAGTCAAAGTGATGTCTGCACAAGCTTTTAAGCTAAATAACACAAAGAGGAGCTCTTTTAAAACAAGAGTGAGACTGAGAGGCCTGCTGCAAGAAGATACACACCCAAGTGCTGAGATTGTAAAGATGAAAAGTGAGCAGAGGAAAATGAGCGTTTCAGGAGAAGGAGGCGGTTTCCTCTTTTTCCCCTCTGGCAGCCTCACAGCAGGGAGTTATGAGGTAGCCCCAACCTACCTCACATCTGCCCGCTGTGCAAGAACAAGCTCAGCAACACAAGCATCCTCTCTCTTTTGCGAGTGCATACGTGCACATCTACAATGCTGCATGCCGATGAACCCATTTTCTTGGAGCACCTACACAAGCTGCAATATACAGATCATGTTTCACAGCGCTACAGCGAGAGCCAAACACCTCCCTCTGTGTTTCATTCTAGCGTCTCCCTTCTCTTCCCAACCACACACACCAACACCTTCCTCTTGTGAATTTTATTTTAATCCTTAACATAAAGACAACTATAAATTAGGATAACCAAACCTGATTTATTACCTCCTACACCTCCCCCACTGTGTGTTCAACAGGAAGCTAAAGACTGGTGCTGTTAAATTGTTCACAAAACAGCAGGAGCTCGGTTTGAGGCCACAGTGGGCCAAAAAACACACACAAGATGACCTCCAGCAAGGACAAAATGTATCTGGATGTCTCTGTGAGCATCTGTCTCACTGTGTAAGTGTAGCACAGTGTCTGTGCGTGCACGGCTGGAGAAGAGATACAGCACAGCTGAAAGCCAGCACTCAGACGAGGACCCGGTGCATCGTCTGTGTCTCATCTCAGCCAGTTTACTTACAAACTCTTCAAGTTTGAATTTTAAAGCCGACAATGTGAATGAACCTTATTTACATGTGGCGTTCATCTCAAAGAAACCAGAGTGAGTGTAAATTGTTATTCTAAAAAAATAATGCTTCTCGGCTTACTGCGGATCCACTTCAGTATCATAAGGGAAGTAACAGCAGCTCAAGGGAACAAAGCAATAAGTAAAACTTAACATAAATTCACATGGTAATGCACTCAGCATTGGGCAATGACTTTCCATATTACAGAGGGACATGTTTTTAGAGGGAAAAAAGTGTTTTTGTAGAGAGCAAAGAAGAATTTGCACAGGCGTGCAGAGACACAAGTATAATGAACAAATATTAGCAGTGATATTTGGGATTTAAAATGAAGATAAACTATTCCAATCTCTGGGGCCCCAATTGTGTATCTCACACACACACACACACACACACACAGAGTCCTGAATTCATTACTGAAGTCTCATCCAGACGTTCAATGGGTACACAAAGGAATTCTTCAGCAGAAGGTGAAAGAAAATGGCCCACAAGTTAATCCAAAATGACCGTTTTATCAACAATGGCCACCAACGGTGATATTGGCACCTGTGACAAGGTTGAAAAGAACTGTGGGTAATTTGGTTTCACAAAATGCAGCTCGCGCGCACACACACACACACACACACACACACACACACACACACACACACACACACGCGCTAAGTTCTCCTCCTGCCTTTATTCAGCCCAACTGTTGAGCGCGATGACAAGTAGAGCCGCAGAATTGTGCTGCTCTGCAATTACATTGAGACGTGGGGTCAAAATTCCCACGTAGACTGAGTGAGATGAAATATAAACTGGCTCTCCTCTAACTGACTTTATAGAAATAATTAAATAAGCTGCATTTATAACTGTTATTAAATAACAGCAGCACACGAGAACTAAAGTGTAATCCCAGCACATTTAGCTTAGCTTGCACCGATTAGAGATGACGACTGTGGTGGGTAATTAAGGGCAAACAATATACAAGTCGCATGAAAAATGGAGGCCACATTACCTTTCCAAAGCTCCCTTTCCTGATGGCCCGCAGTATCTGGAAGTGGTCAAAGTTTACTGTGGAGAAAATGAGAAGCAGTTAGTGAGAACGCGTCAGTTTGAGCTGAGCTATAAAACAGGGAACATGACATGTACAGCACTGTGCAAAAGTCTTGAGCCATCCCTCATTTCTTTATTTGCTTCCAGGGATCCGGACTTCCCTATAATCTTTAAAGTGGTATTAAGGAATAGCTCTCCAGGCTTTTTAAAGTGTCTCTGATTTTTAATCCAGGGCTCGTATTTGACCAGTTTTTGTCTGTTAAGACCCTTCACACTAATCTCTGAAACATTCAAACATAAACAGACACCTAAGTCACGGAAAGGACCAGAAAACTTAACAAAGAACCAATTTCAAATTGTATCTTTACACATTTACTTGCAGCCTATTGCAAAAAAACAAAACCCCACATCATTTGTTCTCACTTCTTTAGTTGAAGAATGCAGTTAATAACACTGTTAACACAGACTGACCTGGCAAAACATGAAAAAATAAGGGGGTGGTTCAAGACTTTGCTCGGTACTGTATGAGAAATGGAAATCCAGACTCTTTCTGTGCACTTCACAATGTATCGCTGCACTTTGGCAGTACTGTGCAGATTAAATGTTTTTTTCAAAGAATTAAAAAGTAGGAGCGCAGTGGGAGAGAATAATGCGTGTGTTGGATAATGAAACGTGAAAGATTGAAAGGTGGAAATAATGAATCACAACAGTCAAAATGTGAAAAACAAAAACATTTTCCCTGGAGGATCTGTACACTGACACACCGTCACAGTATCGACGATTAGCAAGCAAAACAAAACCCCAGAAATAACATTTATTAAATGAAGACTCAGCTAAACCTTTTTTAAACTTCACATCTGAATAACAAATAACACACGCAGCACATAGAAACAAATATCTAAAACGAGTTAGATCCCAGAAAGTTAGACACACTTTCATAAGTTTTATGATCGACTTTTACGAGATAAAATTTGAGCAAGTAAAGACATTTCACATGAAGACCAGAGGCAGGAGAGTTGTATTTCAAAAAGACATCCAGCTCAGAGCGCTGAACTCATTCATCTTATTTTATTTTCCTATTTCAGTATGCATAATAACACAGCCAGATGTTTTCATTCATTGCCACTGAAGCAGATGCATGTTTGTGTTCTGCAGACTGATTGAATCCTTCTGTACGCAGCTTAAAATCAGTCCTGAGGGACATGGTTGAATGGAAGTGGTGAGGAAGAGTGTCATGTTTTTTTCCTCTGTAATAAATAAACTAAATAATAAGCACAAATATTTTTGTTTTCCAAATATATTTTTTATGAGCGCTGAACATGTGATCAAGATTAGACGATAAATACAAGATTAATTTCACTATTCTGCTGTATTTCTACTTAACACCCATGTGACTCACTTTTGAATTAAATTAATGCAAAGTGTGAGACTAATATTTTTAATCAGATCTCAATTTATGCAATTTTAATTCCAAAATATCCATCATAGACCCCAGAAAAAAGCATGAATAAAAAGAACACCCAATCCATGATATTAAAAAGCCTTGATCATTAATAGCAAGTCTTTTTAATATCAACCAATAAGAGTAAAGTTAGCTTAAAGGCAAAAAAGCCAAACCCCTGTTTTTCAGGCAGAGGAGAAAAAGAGGAGCTTGGTGTAAGATAAAGAAGCATTTTTTTAAACTGTGAATCGTGCAAAGCTACTCTAGTAGAGTCCAAGAATAAGAATATCATGTTGGAAATGAGCATGAGGATGATCAAAACACATTCCCTCCAACAAATAAATACCATAGAGAGCAGAGCTGCTTCATCATTTAAAAAAACAAAACAAAACAAAACAAAAGAACGTCTTTGGCTGAGCACAAACAAGCGCTCAGGAATCAGATTAACCAACAACAGACACGATTTCTTCCAACAACTCAGAGTAAAGAGTAATGAGCTAACACTGAGTAACTGTTGGCCAGTAAAATCAACAGTTTCTAACTTTCACATTCAGCAGCTCATTAAGACACTTCAAATAAATCTAATTAAGACATTTAAATGTTGGTTGTATTTTCCTTCCTGATGCATGTGAAAGGTTAAGACTTACATCTCCAAATGTACTGGAACTGATTTGAACCAGAGGACTCAGCCACACTGTTACTATGTACTGCATAAACATGTTACCGATGAAGGTAAATCAGATGCTGTCCTGACTGTGTGGCTAAATTTTGTGCTGAAAGCATCCAATCAATTTAATATGATTAACTTGCTATGAGAGGTTTTTACTCCAAGTGTGACTTTTTCTGGGTTCATACACCTTTCAGGGTCAAATTCAAGCACTTTGTAAGCACGTTCAATGTCCATTTTCAAACTTTTCCAGCACATTACCATAAAAAGGATGCATATTTCACTTCGCATCACCTCAGTAAGACCATGTGAAAGGCCAAATTAATAAGTCTTCACATCAAATATTGATGCTTCTTTCTTATGTGACACAAAAAATAGGAGGAGACAGATCTTTGCTTATGTTGTTTTTTTAAGTTCATTCATTCAAAACTAACTGTAAGATGCTTAACTACATTGCAGTCTGTGTTATTGTTGTAGTCCTAAATTATCACCTTTAAAGTGTTTGTGCTAATAACATCATGTACAGTAAGACAGGCATAGAGAACAGCACTGACTGGGAGAGGCTTTGAACAGATGACATACTCAGTTCAATTCAACACTTTAGACTTTAAAAATGCACAAGCGTCTTTCTATTTATTTAATCTACCATCTGTGATATTATTATGTACAGTTATAATGTACTGTTCATCTCCCTTAAATAAACAGGCAGCCTTAAAGTATGAAATAGTCATTTGTCTACTACTGTCTCAGGGGCTGATCGTGCCCCACAGGCCTCAATGTGAGCTTGAAGCCATTATGTTTAAGTTGTTTAATGATAAACAGATTTTGAATGAAAGCGAGGAAACTTCGGTAGCACAAAAAAGTGGCTTTTCTTTGTTCCCATATGGTTCAGTCATATTACCGTTATTTCCCCCTAAGGTGTTCCCAAAGACACCAGGTTAATACTTGAAGAAGCTGCAGCAATACACAAAAATATAATCAATATCCTATTTACTTGGTGACAACGCCGCTTTTAGCCTTCAATCAGAAAGCCTTACGTTCGCTAGTTAAGCATCGGGCTAACGTTTAAAGCTTTCACTTGAGGGAAGTAACTCGTATTACTGCTACTGCTGTGTAATCTTAGTTAAATTCACAGCATATCCTACAAGTTACCCCGCAATAACTAACTGTTATAATAGCGGCACCGTATTGTATCGCACTGAGTGCATTTCAATCATTTATCCCGCGAGTTTGCTAGCTAGCAAAATAATAATACCAATTTTAAGAAATAACGTGTGTAACGTACACACTCGAGAAAATTATTTACTAGGACTTACGCAAATTCCCCCGTTGTGAAAACGTACAAATCCTTCTTGAAGACTCCTTCTTGTATTTTTCGTTTTCCAGCAAACACTCATTAAAACGGCAACCTCCGGGCACGTTAGTGCACTCACCCACGACTGCTCGGGTGGGGGGTCACACATTGAAACAGACTGACGTGCAGAGGTACGAGGCAGCCCAGGCAGAGAAATGTTGCTTTTAGACTTTGCGACTCATTTTATTTATCTATCTGATAAGAAAACTATTCAATCAGATAGTTATTTGTGGTGAATGAAATACGGTTACAGTTTCAAATAGTTTTAAACACCAAATCCGAAATCCACGCACTACAATATTAAAATCCAAGATTTTTCAAGGATTTCAAGCACCCGTACCAAACCTGGATATGAAGCTGATGATTGTTAAAATAAAATAGAACATTTTAATCAATTTCTTGTTTGCTCCGAAATCTACGACATGACTATATACAGAAAAGCTTGACATGGTATGCAAAAAAAAAACCCGAAAAAATAAATACAAATACACGAACAAAAAATGTTTTAACAGTCAGTTTCGTCATTTTAAAACTCTCCAAAACTAACATTTTCTTTGATTGACTGATATTAAATTGATTAGGGTCAAATTTAGTGTGAACAATATTACACAAACAAACACGTGTGTGCGCATGCGCACATGTTAGAATCGCTTCGATCCCTTGTGACGTGGTAACTTTGCTTGATCCTTCCTGACGCGGTAACTTTGCTTTGATCCCAAAACCCTTAAATAGGAGCGCTCACCTATTATACTTTATGCTTAACGGACATTGACCTGCAGCAACTAAAACCCTGGAGAAGTTTTGAGAGCATTTTACGGGAGAAACCAAAACAAGTTCAGTTTTCTTTCTCACCAATTCACAGCGCAAACAGACACATTACACCATGTCAGCCAACCCATCCTTCAGCTCAGATGAGCTTGAATAACGGAAGGGACCATTTTGGGAGATCACCACGTGGTGGAGGCTTTCCTTGGAGAAGGAAGCTTTGGTGTTGTAACCAGATGTCGCGATACAAAAAACAACCAAACTGTGGCTATTAAAGTCACAAGAGCGACCCTGAAATTCTGCAACAGGCAAAACAGGAAATTTTCATCCTGGAGCAACTGCAACGCTTGGATCCAGACAGGTGCAACATTGTCGAATGGAACGGCTATTTCCTCGATGGAGAGCGCATTTGCTTAAATTTTGAACTCCTGGACCAAAGCCTGTCGGACTACATAGGGGACCGGAGTAACCAGGGTCTCCCAATAAGAGAACTCAGGCCAATTTTGCATCAGCTCGCAAGTGCTCTGTTCCACCTGGGTTCTGTGGAATAGTGCATGCTGACCTCAACCTGTCAACATAATGGTTGTGAACCGCCATGAGTCTCCCATCAAAGTCAAACTTATAGACTTTGGCATCGCATGTAACACTTCTGCAGTGATTGCTGGTGGTGCTGTGGGGACAATTGGTTATTGTGCACCTGAGATTATGCTTGGCACATCATATGATGAAGCAATTGACATGTGGTCTCTGGGGCTGGTAGCTGTGGAGCTTGCTACAGGGCTGCCTCTCTATCCTGGGGAAGACGATTATGATGTTTTGAAATTCATAATTGAAACTCAGGGTCAGCTACCAGATCATCTTCTAGAGTCTGGCTTGTATACTGATTGCTATTTCATCGAGGATAAGTACAACGAACGGCGCTGGACATTTAAGACCCAAGAACAATTTCAAGACGAGACAGATTATCAATCCAAAGAAACTCGATCGATAAAACTTAAGTGTCTAGATGACCTCGAACAACTACTGGAGGTTAGGCGAGGACCTGAAAATGGCCAACCATTATTTGTAAGGCTAATCAAACAGGA
>NW_020327102.1:0-75000 GCF_001858045.2 Oreochromis niloticus
AAGGCAGTTCTCTTGGAAAAACTGCCTTATTGATGTCAACGGTCAGAGAAAAATGTTGATAGGAAGGCAACCGTAGCTCATACACCATTTGTTACAACAAAAGAATGCAGAAGAGCATCTTGGTCAAGGTAAGAACAGGGAAACATGAAGCTACAGTTCTCAAATTTGACATGAGAAGATTGGAAATGTTGCCTGGTCTGATGAGTCTTGATTTCTGCTGACATGCAGATGGTCGGGTCAGAATTTGGCATAAATAGCATGAAAGGATGGATCCATCCTGCCTTATGTCAGCTGTGCAGACTAGCGGTGGTGGTGTCACTGTGGGGGTATTTTCTTGGCACATTTTGGGCCCCTTAGTATCAACCGAGTAGCAATATACTCAGGTAAACATCACAGCTTGCCTGAGTATTATTGCTGAACATGTCCGTCTCTTTATGAGAACAGTGTACCTCTCCTCTGATGGTTGATTCCAGCAGAACAGCGTGTCGTGTCACAAATCTTAGATCATCTTAAACTGTTTTCTTGAACATGACAGTGAGTTCAGTGACTCTAATGGCCACTGTAGTCAGCAGATCTCAGTCTAATGGACACCTTTGGAAGGTGATATAAGAATCATGGATGTGCTGATGGGTTCATAACTTGATGGACTTTTATCCAAACACAGAGTTACAAAGTGCTCAGAGTTTGAATAAAAGCCACGCGTTAAAAATAACTTTACATTTTCAAATCAACCATACAGTCAGACATTTATACTAAAATACAAACATGCAAATGGTTCCAAACTATGACCTGCTTTGGTCATCAGCCAATCACCTTGAAGTTAATTTAACTCCCAACATTCACAGTTTGGTTTGTATTCTTTCATTTAAGTCAACCTTAAGACAACCAGTTGTGGCGTTCAACCTGCATACTATTATTAAGAAGATATGAGCTGTATGAAGTAAACAGAGATAAACATGCCAATTAAACTACAAAGCAAACAAACTCATAATTAACTTTAATTAACCAGTTTTTACCCAACAAACAACAACTGGAGCACAGCCAAAACATCTGGTTGGAGCTGTTAGATCTTTGACTCAAGGAGTGCCAGAGCACAGACATGCTGTGTATTCAGATGCTTCAATTCTGGCTAAACATTATTGATGAATCGTTAGTTTGAAAGGGCGAGTCTCTCCTGGAAGCCACTCATTGTGTTGCCACGTGAATGTGTGTGTGTGTGTCACAAACCTTAGTACAGGGAGGGGATTTCCAAACCTGTTTATCCATCTGCTAGTAAATGCTATACTGGCACAGGACCCAGATGAGAAGCTGAATCATCGCTCTCACTGGGAGAAAGACCTGGTGAATCTATGAAACACAGCGCTAGATTTAATTATTATTTCATTTTCTTTATTCTTTTTAATATTGCACAGAGCTACATTCATGCTACGGTGCCTCTGTGTTTTGGCCCTGAGGTGGAGTCGGAGCTGTGCCATATGAGGGGATTAGCCATGTACAGAGGGAGCGTATCACACTGTCTCCCACACAAACTACAGATACACACCCTTGTCTTTGAAATCACCTGCATGGCGGGGTCTGCCTTCTCATTCAGCACTCAGAGGCTGGTTAGCAATGGGTCTGCCTGGAGGAGCCTAGTCTGTGTCTTTTTTCTCCCATTATTGCTCTTTGTCTACACGGACGGGGCGCTGAGTGACTTCTAAGGAGAAGCTGCATGAGTTGGCATCACGCCTGCTGTGCCCTCATCTGCTTGGGGCACTGTTACACATGCACACACACACACGCACAGAGCAGAGGTAAGTCTTAATCAGTAACACAGATGACCAGAAGGCAGGGGTGGAGGTCCATCAGTGACCATCTTCATCCGCCCACATTACCACAGCTGGAGTCTGCACATTGTGATGGCCAAACCGTGGCCACACTCTAAAGTCAGTAACTCTTGTATTTTCATTTCTTCATTTGAACACAGTAACACACTTTAGTTTTCAATAACTTTATTGATTGGTGTGGATACATTTGTTCTATTTGTAAGCGCGCACATTTACTTTACTTATGTATTCATGCCACTTCATTACTTTGATTTTTGACTAACCTTTGTCTTTTTACTTCTTACCTGCCATCATCCCGGGAGTTGCTGGACAAAGATGGTAGCCAGGTTTGAAAGCACTAAATGCAAAGAGGGATAATTGGACCACACACCACTCCCTGCTGAAGGGAGAATGTGTGTTTTCTTCAATTTAAAACAAAGTATTTGCATTTAATTAAATATTTGAGTTTAATGGTTTAATGGTTTTGATTTTCTTCTTTAGTGTTTAGTTATTAACAAACTAGACTGTACTGCATTGTTTTGTGATTTATGATTGTGTTTGTTTGTTACCCCTCATGTGTCACAACGGTCTGATCACCATTACAGTACCCCTGTGGTCATTCATGTTTAGGTCAGTTATGTTTGTTTGTGGCAGTCATTTGGTTTGCTGGCCACTTGGCTGTAGCTCAGGTGGCAGAGCAGGTCAGCCACTAATCAGAAGGTCGGTGGTTCGATCCCAGGCTGCCTCCTGGGCAAGATACTAACCCATGTTTGCCTACTGGTGGTGGTCAGAGGGCCCGGTGGCACCAGTGTCCGGCAGCCTCGCCTCTGTCAGTGCGCCCCAGGGCAGCTGTGGCTACAATGTAGCTTGCCATTGCCAGTGTGTGTGAATGGGTGAATGACTGAATGTAGTGTACTTTGGGGTCCTTAGGGACTGAGTAAAGCGCTATACAAATGCAGGCCATTTGTTAAGTTTGCAGTCTTGGCCTAAGTTCAGTTTTGTTTCTTTGACCTCTTTTATGAGCTCAACATTATTACTTTTGTAAATCTAATTTTGGGGGTTAAATAAATGAAAACCATATTTTTCTAATAATTCGTGGGACTCCTCCTGTTTTTCAACTCGGTCCATTACACACATGCAGGGTTAACCTTGAACAGGAAACCTTGCAGTGTACAACGTTTAGAAAAGTGCGTGTTTCTCTTTTGTTCTGTGGTTTTGGTATTTTGGCTACATATTTAGTTTTTTGTATATATTTTATAAATCTTTATGTTTATTTACTTTTTTAATTTTTTTAATATATTTTATATATATGTTACATTTACATTTTTGTGCAGTTTTTTGCATCTGTTTTTGTATTTTGGTATCTTTGCCTGTCTCATAAATTCAGAGCTACATCCTTTCTATAGACAAAGAGCTTACCTTGGAGCCTTCAGCTTCTTCTTTAGTACTTTCATAGGTGGATGTAGGAAGTAACAATAATATGTGATGATAATCTGTGGTACATGAAGTAATCTTATAATAATAGTAATAATGGATCTGTTCTTGTCAGGAAAATGCTTGTGCAGAGGTTTCATTGTGCTTGTCATTATCCTTATTACCACCACAGCTCTGCCTCACAGTGACTGTTTAGTTGCAGTTTCGAGGGTCATTTGTGTATGATCATAAAGACTTTCCTCGCAGTGAGCTGTGATCTCAACTACTGAGCTGATGCATGCTATATTACAGCTGGATACTTTTTTCTCTTTCGTAGTGTTTTCATTGAACAGACTCATTCATTATTAATTGTTTTACAGATTTTGTCTTTTATGAACGTCAACAAAAACACTGCTTAATCCCATTATCCAACAGATAACCACCCATTTCTCAATGCAGTGATACGCTTGAATTAAACTATTAAAATAACTAAACAATTAAAAACACTGTAATTAGTAATTTTAGCAATATGATAGATGCCTTTTGTTATATTTTTTTTAACATCGGCATGCTAAAGGACTTGTTTAGAAGAGACTGCTAATTTATATGCTAAAATGTGTTTTTCTTCTTGGCCAAGATGGTGAAAACACTTTATTATCCTCTAACAGATTTTCTAAATGCTTGGTGATCGTAGTACCCAAAATGAGCTGCATCAGGTCCTGCATCAGGAGATACACTAGCTGACTGTTTCCTCTCAGCTGTAAAAGGCTGATGATTTACAAAACAGACACCACGTCGTTTAAATAGATGAGGCTTAAAATAAGAAATACTTTACTCTCTGAACATTGTTCCTTGTTTCTATTCATCCATTTAGTTTTCGCTGGTCTTAATCAAGATCTTAAGAAGAGATATTGTTAGAACCTAGAAAGAGGAGGAGCAATTCAGACTTTAAGTTTGGAATACGCATTACTGGACAGAAGAAAGTGGCACACAGATGCTGAAACGTTACATAGTGTGTGTGTGTGTGTGGTGTGTGTGTGTGTGTGTGTGTGTGTGTGTGTGTGTGTGTGTGTGTGTGTGTGTGTGAGAGTGAGAGAGAGAAAGCGAGAGAGAGTAAGAGAGAGCTTGAGAGAAGCTGAGCTTTATTCAAAGTGATTTGAAACAAACTGCAGCAATAAGGGCAAACTAGTGCACAGCTATGTTTACGTGAGCGTTATTTTGTATGCATTTGTACAGTTCGATAACTGTGAGAATACATTGATAGCATTTAACTCTAGTAACAGGCATTTGTACCAGTAAGCATGAAAAAGTAGGGAAAAGAACTAGTATGTAAGCACTGACTGGTACTGTAAAGTATATGTGTATATAGGGCAATCGTGCCTCAAGAGTTCGCAGTTCGTCCTGTAATTGGAAGGTTGCCGGTTTGAGCCCCGGCTCCGACAGTCTCGGTCGTTGTGTCCTTGGGCAAGACACTTCACCCGTTGCCTACTGGTGGTGGTCAGAGGGCCGCTGGCGCCAGTGTGCGACAGCCTCGCCTCTGTCAGTGCGCCTCAGGGCAGCTGGGGCGCACTGACAGCCATCACCAGTGTGTGAATGGGTGGATGACTGAATGTAGTGTAAAGCGCTTTGGGGTCCTTGGGGACTAAGTAAAGTGCTATACAAATACAGGCCATTTACCGTGTGTGTGTTTATGTTCGAGTGTATGAATAAATGAGTCAGTTTTAACAGTTGCAATTTAAACAGTAGAAAAGTGGCACTATATTTATATAGTTATAAAGAATTTCAAACAACAATTATTTAATGCTCAAAGCAGGTTTATTTAATATCCAGTATGTTTCCAATTAGTTCCGAATTCACCTTGAATTCAATTCAATTCAATTTATTGATATAGCAGCAAATCATACCACCAGTCACTTCAAGGCTGTATGTATTATTGTAAGGTAGACCCTACAATAATACATACAGAGAACCCAACAATCATGTGACCCCCTATGAGCAAGCACTTTGGCGACAGTGGGAAGGAAAAACTCCCTTTTTACAGGAAGAAACCTCCAGCAGAACCAGGCTCAGGGAGGGCGGCTATCTGCTGCGACCGGTTGGGGTGAGAGAAGGAAGACATTTGTTGTAGGTCTGATTGAAGGACTGATGTGATGGTAAGTTGTCTGCTGCTCTGCTTTGAATATTGAGAGATTAGTTGATGGATTTCAAGCCAAATTGTGGCCAAGTTTAAGACCATATTCATTGGTTGTTTTTGTTGATGTTATTGTTTTGCGCTTTTTTTCCACAAGAATTTCTAGCTCCCCTAGAATTTTGGCCACCCAAACAATCGGACGATTGCTGAGAAAGCACAAGGTTTTCTCCCCTGTGCTATTCATATCGGTGCCTGGGGGTTCTCCTTGAGAGGTCAGGGTTGAAAAAGGGATGCTTCAGAACCTCCGAGGGTGTTATGCGCTGATTTGCACGCAAGGCCAACATTTCTTTGATTAGCCTTACAAATAATGGTTGGCCATTTTCAGGTCCTCGCCTAACCTTCAGTAGTCGTTCGAGGTGATCGAGACACTTAAGTTTTATATATCGAGTTTCTTTGGATTGATAACCTGTCTCGTATTGAAATTGTTCTTGGGTCTTAAATGTCCAGCGCTGTTCGTTGAAGTTATCCTCGATGAAATACCAATCAGTGTACAAGCCAGACTCTAGAAGATGATCTGGTGGCTGACCCTGAGTTTCAATTATGAACTTCAGAACATCATAATAGTCTTCCCCAGGATAAAGAGGCAGGCCTGTAGCAAGCTCCACAGCTACCAGCCCCAGAGACCACATGTCAATTGCTTCATGATATGGAAGGCCAAGCATAACCTCAGGTGCACAATAACCAACCGTCCCCACACGGTAACCAGGAATCAGTGCAGAAGCAGGAAATGCGAGGCCAAAGTCTATAAGTTTGACTTTGATAGGGGACTCATGGCGGTTCACAACCATGATGTTTCCAGGTTTGAGGTCAGCATGCACTATTCCCACAGAACCCAGGTGGAACAGAGCATTTGCGAGCTGATGCAAAATTGGCCTGAGTTCTCTTATTGGGAGACCTTGGTTATTCCGGTCCCTTATGTAGTCCCACAGGCTTTGGTCGAGGAGTTCAAAATTTAAGCAAATGCGCTCTCCATCGAGGAAATAGCCGTTCCATTCGACAATGTTGCACCTGTCTGGATCCAAGCGTCGTAGCTGCTCCAGGACGAAATTTCCAGTTTTGCCTGTAGCAGAATTCCAGGGTCGCTCTTGTTGACTTTAATAGCCACAGTTTGGTTGTTTTTTGTATCGCGACATCTGGTTACCAAACCAAAGCCTCCTTCTCCAAGGAAAGCCTCTACCACGTGGTGATCTCCCAAAATGGTCCCTTCTGTTATTTCAAGATCATCTTCAGAGGAAGATGGGTTGGCTGAGGTGTTGACCTGTCCTTTTTGAGGAAATTCAACTGAATTTTGGAAACTGCAGTTGAATTTTTGTGATCCATGACTTTTCCAGCTTGAAGGCTGCTGAGAGAGCACAAGGTTTTCTCCCCCTGTGCTATTCATGTCAGTGCAGGGGGCTTTCCCTGAGAGGCCAGGGTCGAAAAAGGGATGCTTCAGAAGCTCCGAAGGTGTTATGCGCTGATTTGCATCCAAGGCCAACATCTGTTTGATTAGCCTTACAAATAATGGTTGGCCATTTTCAGGTCCTCGCCTAACCTTCAGTAGTTGTTCGAGGTCATCGAGACGCTTAAGTTTTATATATCGAGTTTCCTTGGATTGATAATCTGTCTCGTATTGAAATTGTTCTTGGGTCTTAAATGTCCAGCCCTGTTCGTTGTAGTTATCCTCGATGAAATAGCAGTCAGTGTACAAGCCAGACTCTAGAAGATGATCTGGTAGCTGACCCTGGGTTTCAATTATGAATTTCAAAACATCATAATCGTCTTCCCCAGGATAGAGAGGCACCCCTGTAGCAAGCTCCACAGCTACCAGCCCCAGAGCCCACATGTCAATTGCTTCATGATATGGAATGCCAAGCATAACCTCAGGTGCACAATAACCAACCGTCCCCACACGGTCACCAGGAATCAGTGCAGAAGCAGGACATGCGAGGCCAAAGTCTATAAGTTTGACTTTGATGGGAGACTCATGGCGGTTCACAACCATGATGTTTCCAGGTTTGAGGTCAGCATGCACTATTCCCACAGAACCCAGGTGGAACAGAGCATTTGCGAGCTGATGCAAAATTGGCCTGAGTTCTCTTATTGGGAGACCTTGGTTATTCCGGTCCCTTATGTAGTCCCACAGGCTTTGGTCGAGGAGTTCAAAATTTAAGCAAATGCGCTCTCCATCGAGGAAATAGCCGTTCCATTCGACAATGTTGCACCTGTCTGGATCCAAGCGTCGTAGCTGCTCCAGGATGAAAATTTCCAGTTTTGCCTGTAGCAGAATTTCAGGGTCGCTCTTGTTGACTTTAATAGCCACAGTTTGGTTGTTTTTTGTATCGCGACATCTGGTTACCAATCCAAAGCCTCCTTCTCCAAGGAAAGCCTCCACCACGTGGTGATCTCCCAAAATGGTCCCTTCCGTTATTTCAAGATCATCTTCAGAGGAAGATAAGTTGGCTGAGGTGTTGACCTGTCCTTTTTGAGGAAATTCAACTGAATTTTGGAAACTGCAGTTGAATTTTTGCGATTCATGACTGTTCCAGCTTGAAGGCTGCTGAGAGAGCACAAGGTTTTCTCCCCCTGTGCTATTTATGTCAAGGCAGGGGGCTCTCTTTGAGAGGCCAGTGTCGAAAAAGGGATGCTTCAGAACCTCCGATGGTGTTATGCGCTGATTTGCATCCAAGGCCAACATCTGTTTGATTAGCCTTACAAATAATGGTTGGCCATTTTCAGGTCCTCGCCTAACCTCCAGTAGTTGTTCGAGGTCATCTAGACACTTAAGTTTTATCGATCGAGTTTCTTTGGATTGATACTCTGTCTCGTCTTGAAATTGTTCTTGGGTCTTAAATGTCCAGCGCTGTTCGTTGTACTTATCCTCGATGAAATAGCAGTCAGTGTACAAGCCAGACTCTAGAAGATGATCTGGTAGCTGACCCTGGGTTTCAATTATGAATTTCAAAACATCATAATCGTCTTCCCCAGGATAGAGAGGCACCCCTGTAGCAAGCTCCACAGCTACCAGCCCCAGAGACCACATGTCAATTGCTTCATTATATGGTGTGCCAAGCATAATCTCAGGTGCACAATAACCAATTGTCCCCACAGCACCACCAGCAATCACTGCAGAAGTGTTACATGCGATGCCAAAGTCTATAAGTTTGACTTTGATGGGAGACTCATGGCGGTTCACAACCATTATGTTGACAGGTTTGAGGTCAGCATGCACTATTCCCACAGAACCCAGGTGGAACAGAGCATTTGCGAGCTGATGCAAAATTGGCCTGAGTTCTCTTATTGGGAGACCCTGGTTATTCCGGTCCCCTATGTAGTCTGACAGGCTTTGGTCCAGGAGTTCAAAATTTAAGCAAATGCGCTCTCCATCGAGGAAATAGCCGTTCCATTCGACAATGTTGCACCTGTCTGGATCCAAGCGTTGCAGTTGCTCCAGGATGAAAATTTCCTGTTTTGCCTGTTGCAGAATTTCAGGGTCGCTCTTGTTGACTTTAATAGCCACAGTTTGGTTGTTTTTTGTATCGCGACATTTGGTTACGACACCAAAGCTTCCTTCTCCAAGGAAAGCCTCCACCACGTGGTGATCTCCCAAAATGGTCCCTTTAGATATTTCAAGCTCATCTGAGCTGAAGGATGGGTTGGCTGACATGGTGTAATGTGTCTGTTTGCGCTGTGAATTGGTGAGAAAGAAAACTGAACTTGTTTTGGTTTCTCCCGTAAAATGCTCTCAAAACTTCTCCAGGGTTTTAGTTGCTGCAGGTCAATGTCCGTTAAGCATAAAGTATAATAGGTGAGCGCTCCTATTTAAGGGTTTTGGGATCAAAGCAAAGTTACCGCGTCAGGAAGGATCAAAGCAAAATTACCACGTCACAAGGGATCGAAGCGATTCTAACATGTGCGCATGCGCACACACGTGTTTGTTTGTGTAATATTGTTCACACTAAATTTGACCCTAATCAATTTAATATCAGTCAATCAAAGAAAATGTTAGTTTTGGAGAGTTTTAAAATGACGAAACTGACAGTTAAAACATTTTTTGTTGGCGTATTTGTATTTATTTTTTCGGGGTTTTTTTTTTTGCATACCATGTCAAGCTTTTCTGTAGTCATGTCGTAGATTTCGGAGCAAACAAGAAATTGATTAAAATGTTCTATTTTATTTTAACAATCATCAGCTTCATATCCAGGTTTGGTATGGGTGCTTGAAATCCTTGAAAAATCTTGGATTTTAATATTGTAGTGCGTGGATTTCGGATTTGGTGCTTAAAACTTCTTGAAACTGTAACCGTATTTCATTCACCACAAATAACTATCTGATTGAATAGTTTTCTTATCAGATAGAGAAATAAAATGAGTCGCAAAGTCTAAAAGCAACATTTCTCTGCCTGGGCTGCCTCGTACCTCTGCACGTCAGTCTGTTTCAATGTGTGACCCCCCTCCCCGAGCAGTCGTGGGTGAGTGCACTAACGTGCCCGGAGGTTGCCGTTTTAATGGGTGTTTGCTGGAAAACGAAAAATACAAGAAGGAGTCTTCAAGAAGGATTTGTACGTTTTCACAACGGGGGAGTTTGCGTAAGTCCTAGTAAATAATCTTCTCGAGTGTGTACGTTACACACGTTATTTCTTAAAATTGGTATTATTATTTTGCTAGCTAGCAAACTCGCGGGATAAATGATTGAAATGCACTCAGTGCGATACAATACGGTGCCGCTATTATAACAGTTAGTTATTGCGGGGTAACTTGTAGAATATGCTGTGAATTTAACTAAGATTACACAGCAGTAGCAGTAATACGAGTTACTTCCCTCAAGTGAAAGCTTTAAACGTTAGCCCGATGCTTAACTAGCGAACTTAAGGCTTTCTGATTGAAGGCTAAAAGCGGCGTTGTCACCAAGTAAATAGGATATTGATTATATTTTTGTGTATTGCTGCAGCTTCTTCAAGTATTAACCTGGTGTCTTTGGGAACACCTTAGGGGAAATAACGGTAATATGACTGAACCATATGGGAACAAAGAAAAGCCACTTTTTTGTGCTACCGAAGTTTCCTCGCTTTCATTCAAAATCTGTTTATCATTAAACAACTTAAACATAATGGCTTCAAGCTCACATTGAGGCCTGTGGGGCACGATCAGCCCCTGAGACAGTAGTAGACAAATGACTATTTCATACTTTAAGGCTGCCTGTTTATTTAAGGGAGATGAACAGTACATTATAACTGTACATAATAATATCACAGATGATAGATTAAATAAATAGAAAGACGCTTGTGCATTTTTAAAGTCTAAAGTGTTGAATTGAACTGAGTATGTCATCTGTTCAAAGCCTCTCCCACTCAGTGCTGTTCTCTATGCCTGTCTTACTGTACATGATGTTATTAGCACAAACACTTTAAAGGTGATAATTTAAGACTACAACAATAACACAGACTGCAATGTAGTTAAGCATCTTACAGTTAGTTTTGAATGAATGAACTTAAAAAAACAACATAAGCAAAGATGCGTCTCCTATTTTTTGTGTCACATAAGAAAGAAGCATCAATATTTGATGTGAAGACTTATTAATTTGGCCTTTCACATGGTCTTACTGAGGTGATGCGAAGTGAAATATGCATCTTTTTTATGGTAATGTGCTGGAAAAGTTTGAAAATGGACATTGAACGTGCTTACAAAGCGCTTGAATTTGACCCTGAAAGGTGTATGAACCCAGAAAAAGTCACACTTGGAGTAAAAACCTCTCATAGCAAGTTAATCATATTAAATTGATTGGATGCTTTCAGCACAAAATTTAGCCACACAGTCAGGACAGCATCTGATTTACCTTCATCGGTAAACATGTTTATGCAGTACGTAGTAACAGTGTGGCTGAGTCCTCTGGTTCAAATCAGTTCCAGTACATTTGGAGATGTAAGTCTTAACCTTTCACATGCATCAGGAAGGAAAATACAACCAACATTTAAATGTCTTAATTAGATTTATTTGAAGTGTCTTAATGAGCTGCTGAATGTGAAAGTTAGCAACTGTTGATTTTACTGGCCAACAGTTACTCAGTGTTAGCTCATTACTCTTTACTCTGAGTTGTTGGAAGAAATCGTGTCTGTTGTTGGTTAATCTGATTCCTGAGCGCTTGTTTGTGCTCAGCCAAAGACGTTCTTTTGTTTTGTTTTGTTTTGTTTTTTTAAATGATGAAGCAGCTCTGCTCTCTATGGTATTTATTTGTTGGAGGGAATGTGTTTTGATCATCCTCATGCTCATTTCCAACATGATATTCTTATTCTTGGACTCTACTAGAGTAGCTTTGCACGATTCACAGTTTAAAAAAATGCTTCTTTATCTTACACCAAGCCCCTCTTTTTCTCCTCTGCCTGAAAAACCGGGGTTTTGGCCTTTTTGCCTTTAAGCTAACTTTACTCTTATTGGTTGATATTAAAAGACTTGCTATTAATGATCAAGGCTTTTTTAATATCATGGATTGGGTGTTCTTTTTATTCATGCTGTTTCTGGGGTCTATGATGGATAATTTGGAATTAAAATTGCATAAATTAAGATCTGATTAAAATATTAGTCTCACACGTTGCATTAATTTAATTCAAAAGTGAGTCACATGGGTGTTGAGTAGAAATACAGCAGAATAGTGAAATTAATCTTGTATTTATCGTCTAATCTTGATCACATGTTCAGCGCTCATAAAAAATATATTTGGAAAACATTATTGTTTAGTTTATTTATTACAGAGGAAAAAAACATGACACTCTTCCTCACCACTTCCATTCAACCATGTCCCTCAGGACTGATTTTAAGCTGCGTACAGAAGGATTCAATCAGTCTGCAGAACACAAACATGCATCTGCTTCAGTGGCAATGAATGAAAACATCTGGCTGTGTTATTATGCATACTGAAATAGGAAAATAAAATAAGATGAATGAGTTCAGCGCTCTGAGCTGGATGTCTTTCTGAAATACAACTCTCCTGCCTCTGGTCTTCATGTGAAATGTCTTTACTTGCTCAAATTTAATCTCGTAAAAGTCGATCATAAAACTTATGAAAGTGTGTCTAACTTTCTGGGATCTAACTCGTTTTAGATATTTGTTTCTATGTGCTGCGTGTGTTATTTGTTATTCAGATGTGAAGTTTAAAAAAGGTTTAGCTGAGTCTTCATTTAATAAATGTTATTTCTGGGGTTTTGTTTTGCTTGCTAATCGTCGATACTGTGACGGTGTGTCAGTGTACAGATCCTCCAGGGAAAATGTTTTTGTTTTTCACATTTTGACTGTTGTGATTCATTATTTCCACCTTTCAATCTTTCACGTTTCATTATCCAACACACGCATTATTCTCTCCCACTGCGCTCCTACTTTTTAATTCTTTGAAAAAACATTTAATCTGCACAGTACTGCCAAAGTGCAGCGATACATTGTGAAGTGCACAGAAAGAGTCTGGATTTCCATTTCTCATACAGTACCGAGCAAAGTCTTGAACCACCCCCTTATTTTTTCATGTTTTGCCAGGTCAGTCTGTGTTAACAGTGTTATTAACTGCATTCTTTAACTAAAGAAGTGAGAACAAATGATGTGGGGTTTTGTTTTTTTGCAATAGGCTGCAAGTAAATGTGTAAAGATACAATTTGAAATTGGTTCTTTGTTAAGTTTTCTGGTCCTTTCCGTGACTTAGGTGTCTGTTTATGTTTGAATGCTTCATAGATTAGTGTGAAGGGTCTTAACAGACAAAAACTGGTCAAATACGACCCCTGGATTAAAAATCAGAGACACTTTAAAAAGCCTGGAGAGCTATTCCTTAATACCACTTTAAAGATTATAGGGAAGTCCGGATCCCTGGAAGCAAATAAAGAAATGAGGGATGGCTCAAGACTTTTGCACAGTGCTGTACATGTCATGTTCCCTGTTTTATAGCTCAGCTCAAACTGACGCGTTCTCACTAACTGCTTCTCATTTTCTCCACAGTAAACTTTGACCACTTCCAGATACTGCGGGCCATCGGGAAAGGGAGCTTTGGAAAGGTAATGTGGCCTCCATTTTTCATGCAACTTGTATATTCTTTGCCCTTAATTACCCACCACAGTCGTCATCTCTAATCAGTGCAAGCTAAGCTAAATGTGCTGGGATTACACTTTAGTTCTCCTATGCTGCTTAACAGAGCCGTCCTTTTTTTTTTTTTTTATTTAAGCTGCATTTATATCTGTTATTGTGTAATTATTTCTATAAAGTCAGTTAGAGGAGAGCCAATTTATATTTCATCTCACTCAGTCTACGTGGGAATTTTGACCCCACGTCTCAATGTAATTGCAGAGCAGCACAATTCTGCGGCTCTATTTGTCATCGCGCTCAACGGTTGGGCTGAATAAAGACAGGAGGAGAACTTAGCGCGCCTGTGTGTGTGTGTGTGTGTGTGTGTGTGTGTGCGTGCGTGCGCTTCATTTTGTGAAACCAAATTACCCACAGTTCTTTTCAACCTTGTCACAGGTGCCAATATCACCGTTGATGGCCATTGTTGATAAAACGGTCATTTTGGATTAACTTGTGGGCCATTTTCTTTCACCTTCTGCCGAAGAATTCCTTTGTGTACCCATTGAACGTCTGGATGAGACTTCAGTAATGAATTCAGGACTCTGTGTGTGTGTGTGTGTGTGTGTGTGTGTGTGTGTGTGTGTGTGTGTGTGTGAGATACACAATTGGGGCCCAGAGATTGGAATAGTTTATCTTCATTTTAAATCCCAAATATCACTGCTAATATTTGTTCATTATACTTGTGTCTCTGCACGCCTGTGCAAATTCTTCTTTGCTCTCTACAAAAACACTTTTTTCCCTCTAAAAACATGTCCCTCTGTAATATGGAAAGTCATTGCCCAATGCTGAGTGCATTACCATGTGAATTTATGTTAAGTTTTACTTATTGCTTTGTTCCCTTGAGCTGCTGTTACTTCCCTTATGATACTGAAGTGGATCCGCAGTAAGCCGAGAAGCATTATTTTTTTTAGAATAACAATTTACACTCACTCTGGTTTCTTTGAGATGAACGCCACATGTAAATAAGGTTCATTCACATTGTTGGCTTTAAAATTCAAACTTGAAGAGTTTGTAAGTAAACTGGCTGAGATGAGACACAGACGATGCACCGGGTCCTCGTCTGAGTGCTGGCTTTCAGCTGTGCTGTATCTCTTCTCCAGCCGTGCACGCACAGACACTGTGCTACACTTACACAGTGAGACAGATGCTCACAGAGACATCCAGATACATTTTGTCCTTGCTGGAGGTCATTGTGTGTGTTTTTGGCCCACTGTGGCCTCAAACCGAGCTCCTGCTGTTTTGTGAACAATTTAACAGCACCAGTCTTTAGCTTCCTGTTGAACACACAGTGGGGGAGGTGTAGGAGGTAATAAATCAGGTTTGGTTATCCTAATTTATAGTTGTCTTTATTTTAAGGATAAAATAAAATTCACAAGAGGAAGGTGTTGGTGTGTGTGGTTGGGAAGAGAAGGGAGAAGCTAGAATGAAGCACAAACAGAGGGAGGTGTTTGCCTCTCGCTGTAGCGCTGTGAAACATGATCTGTATATTGCAGCTTGTGTAGGTGCTCCAAGAAAATGGGTTCATCGGCATGCAGCACTGTAGATGTGCACGTATGCACTCGCAAAAGAGAGAGGATGCGTGTGTTGCTGAGCTTGTTCTTGCACAGCGGGCAGATGTGAGGTAGGTTGGGGCTACCTCATAACTCCCTGCTGTGAGGCTGCCAGAGGGGAAAAAAGAGGAAACTGCCTCCTTCTCCTGAAACGCTCATTTTCCTCTGCTCACTTTTCATCTTTACAATCTCAGCACTTGGGTGTGTATCTTCTTGCAGCAGGCCTCTCAGTCTCACTCTTGTTTTAAAAGAGCTCCTCTTTGTGTTATTTAGCTTAAAAGCTTGTGCAGACATCACTTTGACTCTTACAACAGAAAACATACTCTGCCCCTGACTAAGCACCGCAAGGACCCATATCACACTCTGAGACTTAAAGTGCCCTAATTGACAGCTGACAGATGTGTGGTGAAACCTTTACCTTCAGTCATCAGTTTAAAAAAAATCAAATACACAGGGAGGCATGCCTGCTGGCAGCCAAAGATCCTGCATCAAAATTCTCCGAGCGTAGCCGCTGCTACAACTGCAGTCTGAAAATGTAAACTGATGCTGGTGTAATGACAGGGTGGGTTTGGGTGTTACAGTTTGTACCTGATAATTTATGCCTGAGTACATGAGTACAAATAAAAGGAGTACCACGTAATTTAATGGGTCAGCTTGGGTCCAGAACTGAATGTAGGGCTGTTTTAGGTCAGAGCCGCTAACCTGACGAAAACGCAACACAACTGCTGGTAAGTGCGTGTTGTTTAAAACAGATAGTTGGAGAGGCAGGTCAGTGCTTTTAAAGGTTTATCAGGTGCCAAATCATTTTATAGTTGTGAAATGTAGGACTGTGCAAAAGTTTGAGCCACACCTTAATTCTAACATATGACTTGCTGGGTAATGGGAAACGGGTGCAACAGTTTAAATTTGAAAAGCGTACATGAAAATACAGTATAAAAGGCAAAAACAGAGTTGATATAATGAGCTAATGAGCTTGAGCATCTTTATCTTCAGCACAGCCTGAACTCTCTCAGGCACATTTCTTTGGAATTCCTTTAAGTAGTCTTCAGGAATAGTTCTCCGGGCTTCTTTAAGGACATTCAGAGCTCTTCTTTCGATATTAACTGCCTTTTTGTTCCATTCTCTGCCGAGATGATCCCACACAGTTCTTGTGTAATTTGGCATCCCTCAGCCTTTTCTCCCTGTTCCCTTCCTTAATAATGGCTTCTTGACAGCCACCCTTCACTGACACCATGAGATGAGGCTTTGAGGAACACTAGATGGATCAACTGAAGGACCAGGTGCATCTTTCAGGTCCTGTGTCAGGTGTTTGCTGAAGTTTTTTTTACATGACTTTCAGGTACTGTTCCTCCACTTTAGATAGATTTTTCAGGCTGTCCCCTTTTTTTCTGTCTCCTACTTTTATTACCAGTCCAAAGAAATCGGATTAAATGGTGTGTTTTTGTGACAGGTTGCTAGTAACAAAGTACCTAAAGATAAAATTGAAAATTTGTTCTTTGCTAAGTTGTGTGTTTTGTTTTGTATTTGACAACTCGGGTTTATCCCTTGAGTTAGGCTAAGTGGCTTAACAAAAAACACAAGAAAACAACAACAACCCAAAACACAAAAAAAACACTCTCAAAGTGATGAGGTACAAGGACTGGACTGAAAATGGGTGAAAAAACTTTAAATGACCTTCAGAAAGTGTAAAGAAAGGTTGCTTAAGAAGAACATCTGGCTCAGTACAGGCAAAATATAAAGAACCGAGGAGCGGCTCAAGACTTATTCACAGATAATCAATCAAATGAATCAAGCGTCATCTGGAAGCAGCTTCCTGGCTGTAAGAGCGTCTCGTTTTTGTCTCATTAACTGTCTGGTGGCGCTCACAGTAGTCTGCTGTGACGGGGTCCTCGAGGACTAATGTTACAGGGAAATCATTAGGAAAGTGCTTTGGACTGAGCTTTGCTGAAATCTCTGTTTTCCCCCTATCAGAGTGCTCCACCACCTCCACCCCCCTCCTCCTCCTATTCCTTCTTTTCAAACGTCAGTGCAGGTACCGTCTCGCTCCCTCCCATCCCTGTCTTTTTGTTACATAATGCCTAGTGGCTGTGCTCACTGTTCAGTTCAAGTTGATTTAAGAGAGATGGTAGTTTAAAGAAACACAAAAACAAGCTGTTTGGGTAAAGCAATATATATGATTATTAAAGATAAAATATGGCGTTAATTTTGTTTGAGTTCCTGCCGTCTCTCTTTACTTCTCACTCTGTTTTGAAGCGTCTGCCTTCCAGCAGATGGGGGAGACTGTAATGGTAGCTGCTTTCCAGGAGGATGTAGCTCAGCTGTATCATGACTGCTAGGCCTGTTGGGCCATATACGTCCTAAGAGTAAGAATAATTTCCTGCTCTCTCTTTTCCTCTCTAACTTTTCCCTGTGTGCATCAGACCTTCGCCCCCCTCTTCTTTGTCACTCCAACGTTCTCAGCTCAGGCTGCATAGGAAGCTGGCATTTCTCTTGCCGGGCTTATTAAAGCCTGTGCTTTAGAGCTCTGGGGGGGGGCTAACACTCGAGAGGGGACATGACAGTCATTGGCAGCGACAGCAGTTTAGTGACAGCTTCCTAATGTCAGCAGTCACATGGACAGGTAAACATCTACACAGATAGAAGAGAGGTGGATGGAGAGAGACAGAGAAGGTCAGAAGTTGTGGATGAACTCAGCCGGGGGTTCCTGCGTCGTCTTTCCCCGTGCTGTGCAGCTGCTTCAGTGGGAATAAAGCCTCATTAGGATTGAAATGGGAAGGCAGACGAACAGAGACGGCTGCTGGAAATGAGTGGGAGTAAAAACGAGATGGAGATGAGGGAAACGGACACCACAAGAGGCTGTGACACTCATCATATCTATGGAAAGGTCAGGAGATGATCAAGCCTTCAACGTTTTAAACTTTATTTTTTTATATTTTTAAAGTAGGGTGCCGTCGGTGTTTACTGATAGCAAACTGTGGTATGAGGACCACTGTTGGTAGTGTTTGTAGTGATACTCAGGTGTATCTAATAAAGTCTTTTTTTTTTTTAAATTCTGGTATAGAACCAGTTGAATATTTGTATATAATCCCTGCAGCTGTCAGACTCTATAACAGGGGTCACCAGCCTTTTTAAACCTGAGAGCTAGATAAAATTGTGAACAGTTTGGTTCATCTTTAGTTATATGATAATAACAATTCTATGTTGATATGCTATGTCCTACCACAGGTTCATTTTCAAAAAAGGCCTGGGTCGTGTAGCAGCCAACAACTCCTCCAGGCTGTCCTGGTGAGGGAGAAGTTCATGGCCCACTTCTCGGCAGAGGGAGCAGTGTCTTGGCAGCCAAAAGAATAGCCCATTTGAAGTCCCAGTGACTTCCCCACAACGGCTCTCAGCCACCCACAAACCTCTAAAGAGCGTTCCTGCCTTTTTAAAAATTTTCTTAATAAATTAGCTCTACTCCAAAATAAACTAACCTCTTTATTCTCTTAACTAATTGGTCTTCACTATGTTCCTATATTTTAGTATATTTTGTCATTAGTATAATATGAAATTAATTCTACATGTGTCAAGTTGTGTGCCAATATTTGCTGTGTAGTGGAACTGAGACATTAGTCATTACAAAAATTTATTTGAGAAAATATTAAAATTCTCAAACAGAAAAACATTAAACATAAATATATAAAATATAACTATTTACAGAGAGATGGGAATAAAAAAGGACCCAGCTTAAAGTGGAAGAGCCTCAGGGAGAAAAATAAGAACATTGTTTCTGCCCTGGAGAGCCTGCTGCCTCATCAGAAAACGACTGATTGCTAGGGTCCAATGTTTCCAAATTTAACACAGCTGTGCATTTTTCAAAAACTAATTTATAAATTTGAAATTTCACTAATACTCTCGTCTGAGGCGGCATGCTCTCCAGAGCAGGAACAAGGCTGCTCCATTGGAGACTGGCGTGGCCTCTTCAGGGACTCCAGGATGGCCAGCTCCACCGCCGATGGACCGTCCTGGGACCCGTCCCTCGTCCGCCTCGGAGCTGTCCTCCTCTGTGGGCCTGTAAAACAAACCACAAAACAACACAAAGAAATGAGAAGGCTGCTACTAGATTTTCATTTTCAACATTCTAAAACACAGGATATAAACAGATTGGTTGTAGATATTTAGTAAAGGTAATCACAAGGGAATCCCACAGAGTAAAAAGCTATCAGAGCTTGCTGTACATACCTGTGGGTGCAGCAGCAGGAGAAGCAACAGGGGATGCTCTGCTGCAGAATCAGTTGACTCTGTCAAGACAATATTAAATGTTGACAGGTTGAAAACAATAGTCATAGAGAAAGTATTTACATTGGTCCCTCATTTATTGCAGCAGGGGTTCTCAGAATAACTAGCCCCTCGCCACGCACTTATGCCGCGTTTTGTCTTCTTCTGCCTGCCACTTTTGTGCGCCTTTTTCCCTCCCGGTGCAGGTGTCTATTTGCGAATGAGGGTCATAGTTATGGGTGTTTTTGTGCTGTTTTTTCTATTGGACGTGATGGTTAGCAAAACCAAACATAAACATAAATTTGGCAAGCGCAGGAGACACGACATGGAGGAGATTTGTCAATCAGGCTGCAGAATGCAATGCTCATTGTTGACAGCTGTACTGTGCAATAAAAAACTGCGAAAAAGCGAGGCAGTGACGGATGAACAGCGGGACCACTGTATACTGTTTATTAATAAACAATAACATATATTCCTATATGACAACATACACAGCAGTGGGCGGGCTTGCTAGCTTTAGCACAGCTTTCCCGGGTCAGTCAAAAATTTCAACAGAGAAATGAACGAGCGTACCAGGTTGCCCGATCTCTTCACATACCTTCCTCCAAGTAGGTCCTTTTTATTCCTGTCTCAGTACAGAAAGCAGCTGGTGTCCTACAGCGTTGATTAGCCCTTCCTCCATATTAAATGAAGAGTGAAGGGCTTTGGCTGGACCTGCCCCTTTGACCTAGGTCAGAGCCACGTCACCAGGCTCCTGATTGGTTGTCGCGGCACGAATTGACGCTGGAGTTCAGATTTTTCCAACTCGAGCGGTAGACGCGATACGCGCAAATGCACAAAATGCAACACAAAAACTTGTGCGCATATTTTCATTCGCGCGTCAAATGCGCCAGTCGCGCTACTCTGACGCGCGTTTGTTCCATGTTTTTTTTCATCTGTGGATAATGGTTCTCGTTATCGTGGTTCGCTGGAGTCCCACAACTTTAAGCCTCATTTAGGTGATTTCTTGATTGAGAACAGGGATGGCAATAATCAGGAAATTGAACTCAGCTTCAAAGATGAGTTCAGATGATCCACAGATGTACTACACCACAGTTAATTTATGTTATAATTTGTTTTATCACATATAAATGTTTCAATATTTAATATAAAACATTTAAGTGTTACTAATATACAAAAAATAGGAAATCAGTAAGGAGGCAAACACTTTTTCACATATGTCTGTATATATTTTTTTTTCAAAAGTATATACAGACAGCCAACAAGTGTCTGAACCACTGCAGGTTTACCAACTGACCACTCATCCATCAGTAAAGTAAAAAATAAGGTGATTTTCCTAATTTGGAGCATTGTCAGTACAGTTTACATGTGGTCCCTGTTATGATCTGGCCAGTTGTCTTGTGGTCACAGGACTCAGCAGCACTAAGCAGAGCCTTGTAGGCTCCAGGCAGTGAGAAAGCAGAGCATCACGTACTTTACAGCTGTAGATGAAAAAACTGTTAACATGATGTGTGTAGGAAGGAAATTTTCTACTATAGCAGCAACATCACCAATTTGTATAAAGACATGAAAGACGGAAAAAGATAAATCTTTCTCATGGATTGGGCAGCAAAAGAAACAAAGAGTAAAACAGGCATGTCCAAAGTCCGGCCCGCGGGCCAATTGCGGCCCGCGGTCCAGTTTTAATTGGCCCGCAAGTAATTTTATAAATTGAATAGAATATGGCCCGCACTCCAACTTTTGCTTGAGTGTATTGCACTTCTTAGTTTTAACACCAGGGGGAGCTGCTGTTGATCAAGGCAGTTGCTCCACCAAAAAGGACAATCACAGAAGAAATTTACTCTCAAGTTACTAAACATGGCAGAACCAAAGAAGCGAAAGACAAAAAGTGAATGCAGAAAATTTCAGACAAGGTGGGAGAGTGAATATTTCTTCAAAGAATTCATGGGGAAGTGTATCTGTTTGATCTGCGCTGAAACTGTGGCAGTTATGAAAGAGTATAATTTACGACGTCATTATGAAACCAAACATCAGGCCTATGCATCCTACACTGGTGCTGAGCGAGAGCAGAAATTAAAGCAAATGCTAGCTCTCCTGCGGGGTCAGCAACAGTATTTTTTTTTCGTGCTCAAATTGTCCAGGAAAGGGCTCCAATAGCAGCTATGAGGTCGCCCAACTCATCGCAAGACACGGCAAGCCTTTTTCAGATGGAGACCTCATAAAACACTGCCTCGTTAAAGTCACCGAAATAATGCGCCCGGAAAAAGTGCAGGACTTCAACAACGTCAGACTCGTCAGCCAACATTAAACTGCAACTGTGTGATAAAGCTGTGCTTTTGATTTTTACTCCATCGCATGTGATGAGAGCACCGATGCCACAGACGCCGCACAGCTGCTAATTTCTTTGCGGGGAGTGGACGAGAGCACGAGCACTTTAGGTGAGTAAAAATATCTTCCACAGTACCCGTGTGTTAATGTGCAGGTACACATGCTTCAAATATCAATAATGCGCATCAATTCTGTCACTACCCTGCTTTTGCGCACCGCTTTCTTATATGCGTTTTTCTTGTTAACACACAGAGTAAACACCGCTGTGCACAGCGCACGCACACGCAAGTCAGCTGATCTCATCTGATGCAGATTTGCTCCTTGGTCAAGTGACATTTGTCCGGATTTTTGCCACGATCAGCACCGCAGCTGGATGGCCCGATTTACATACCCAGCGCAGCTGATACTCACCAGAATAATTGACTAAAATTATATGCACTCCTGTTATTAAGTCCAGTTCAGTCTGTTAATGTTGATAACCGTTTCAAACGAACGTTAATAGGTGTGTTGCTAAGCCTAATAACTTAAATAACAAACTTGAAATGTACCCGTCCCATTTTCCCCTTTATTGTTTTTTCTCTGTGCTGTAAATATTCCCTCTAAGAAGAAATCTGAGGCTGCTGTTCTGAGAATGAGCTACCAAAGCTTTTTCTGAATAAATCAATAAAGATCCATTTATGGAAAACTGTGATGAAGGCAGTTTTGTCTTTAATTATATTCAACAATATAACACATTTGACCACTTTTAAATGATTTTTAATACAGTAAAGTTAAGGTTATATACCTAATTTCTAGTAAGTGGCCCAGCCCCTCCTATATTTTTATGTATGTGGCCCTCAGCGAAAAAAGTTTGGACACCCCTGGAGTAAAAGAAAAGAAATCCTTGGACGGACCCAGATCCCTGTCACAGAGACAGAGGTCAGTGTCACAGCCCTTTCAAAAAGACACTAAATAAGCTCAAATAGTGGTGAAAATAATGTTTCAGTCATTATTGAAAAGCGCCTGGAGGCGACTGTTGTTGTGATTTGGAGCTATACAAATAAAACTGAATTGAATTATTGAACATTAATGAATGTGGAAGAGTTATGGTAGAAAAACAAAATTAGAAAATTCAAACTGTAATGAAAGATTGATATTGTGTTTCTTTTAGCTTTTTGGGTTATTTTACTTATTGTCACGGTCCTGGGTCGGTGACCCAGTGTTGAGTTTCTTGTGTCTCAGAGTTTTTGTATTATGATCTTAGTTCTCTTTGTTGCCCCAGTTTATTCTATAGTCTAGCGTCTTAGTTTGGCTTTCTTGTATTCTGTTTAGTTTTCTGAGTATTTAGTAGCTGCCCTCTGTGTCTCTTTGTTGTTGTTCTGTGTTTCTTAGTTGCTCTGTCTCCCCTAGTCAAGTCTGCTTCTGTGCTACTTCCTGTTTTACTTTGAAGGTCTGTGTCTCATGTGAGTGTATCCTACTTTGCTTCCTTGTCTCGTCAGTTCTGATTTCCCCCAGCTGTGCTCTCCTTTTGTGTCTCATTCCCCTCGTTATTTCCCAGTGTATTTAAGCCCTGTGTTTCTCTATGTCAGTGTCGCGGTCTCCCTCATGCTGTGTGTGATTCTTCCCGTGTCTCCTGGTGTACATTACAATTAGTTTTTCCCAGTTTAGTTTTATATTGTTTGTGATCTGTTTTCCAGCAATAAAGCTGTGCTTTTGAGTTCAATTTCTGTCCCCGTGAGTTTGCGTTTGGGTCCAATTCCTGCCTGCCACACAGCTGAAACATGACAGAAGATCGCGACCATTACACGGACCCAGCAAACCGCTCTCAGCTGCGTGAGCGTCAGGATGCTGCCTTTGCCCAGCTGGAGGAGGAGCTTCGCTTGAGGCCGTGGTGCAATCCTGACTACGGGCGGATTTTCCGAGGAACTCGGCTGGCTCTCGGCGGTCCCCGGAGCTGCCAAAAGCCCCCACCTGCTGCTTCACCTGCACCCAAGCCGCTTCAGGTGGGAATTCTCGGCATCTCTTCAGATGCCCACGCTCCAGCCTCGGCGTCGCCGTTCTGCACGCCGGAGGCTCAGCTGTTTTCTCCGCCCGCTTCCCCTTCCCGAAGGAAGCGGCACACACGCCGCCATAAACTGGACATTGCTGACCAACCTATGGTGGTGAGTTACAATGACTGTTTTTCTCCCGCTTCTCTGGACATAAAAGACAAACTCACTTCTGATCCTTTTGGTGTGTCCCTGCTGGATTATGACATTGACTGGGACAGTTATTTTCGTTCAGCTCCCTGGGAGGGGGGGTTAATTAAGGGCACTTCAAACCCTTCGAAAACTGCTAAATTCATTATTCATTTTTGATAGGTCTGTTTTTGTTGACCCAGTATATATTAATCCTGAGCCTACCCATTCTAAGACGTTTTTTTTTTCTGAGCCTGCTCCTTTGCCTACTCGTGTTCCTGCTCCCAGGGCAGCTCGGGCCCAGCGTACCCCTGCACCCGTACCAGTTCCTCGTGTGAGGGAGGCTGGGGCCCAGTTGGTCCCCGCTCTGATTTCCAGGCCGGCTGAGGCCCTGTCAGTTTCTGCACCCGTACCAGCTCCTCGGGTGAGAACGGCAGCTGCCCAGCCGGTGCCGGTGACGGTCCCGGCTTCTATGGTGAGGGGGCTGTGAACCAGTCCACCCCTGCACCCATGCCGGTCCCCAGGGTGAGGTCAGCCAGGATACAGCCCGTCTCCGCACCCGTACCTACTCCTCGGGTGGGAGCGGCAGTTTCCGGCAGGCCTGCACCTGTTCCTGTTTCTGCTGAAGGCTCAGGCGAGCCCACCCAGCAGTCCTCCCTGTGTTCCAGAGGGTCAGGAGACTTAAGGCCACAACCATCATCACCACCATCACTACTGTATGCATTTCAGTCTATAGCACAGTCATTAGCTCTGTTAGCAGCTCAGTCCATAGTTCAATTTTCTGTGTTACCGTTAGCTCAGCCCTTCACCGACTGTGCAGCTCACCCTTCTATTCAACCAGAAGGGGACCGCATCTCTCTAATAAATCCCGGACAGACTGTTTGCACTGCACAGCCCCAGCCGTTGCATCCTGAGCCGCCTGTGTGCCCTGTGCAGCTTCAGTAAGCGTCCCTTCAGCCAGAGGTCTCCGTACCTGCTGGCTCTGTGTCTGTTTCTTCAGCTGGGGGTTCAGGAGAACCGCACCAGCCTCGTGCCTCGTCAGCTGGAGGGTGGCAAATGTCACACAGTTTGATATATATTATTGTGCTAAACTTCATGTGTTACAGCGACAACATGCAAACCTTCGTTATTAACTGCAGCTTCAACACTGAGCTGCAAACATGCTTTTCCCACAGTAACATGACGATAAGAACACATGTTCGTTGATTACAGCACAGTGTGAAAGTGACAGAGAGCACACAGTGTGTTAGGACGATTTGGAAATCCAACATTTTTGTCGTTTGGACATTTTAACTTAAATATAGAGAACAAAAACGTAAGCGCGTATGTGTCCTTACAGCATGGATAAAAAGGCCGTTTGCGAGCTGTCCTTTCGCTTACGGCCATACCACCCTGAACACGCCCGATCTCGTCTGATCTCGGAAGCTAAGCAGGGTCGGGCCTGGTCAGTACTTGGATGGGAGACCGCCTGGGAATACCAGGTGCTGTAAGCTTTTGCACTTCGACACACAAACTGCAGAGGGCGCTGCTCTTTAGGAAAAAACTTCCTGACCTCTCGCCTAATTTTTTGCATGCGTACAGTTAAAAAATTAAAACAACAATCATCTCTGCAGCTTATTGGAGACACTCTCGTGATTCTGTTGTAGAGCAGAGCTTCAGCTCAGTGTGACTTCATGAGTCTGAAAGCTCCAGGATGACAAAAATACACCAACATCATTCCTCACTTTACTTTCTGGACAAAGATGAGGTTACACAAGAAAAGCTGCTGATATGTGAAGATTTATACTCAAATTATATTCTTGTATTTGTATCTTGCTAATAATAAATAATAATAAAAGCTGTTGCACACGTTCTTCTCTCTGCCAAAGGAACACTGTCCTGTTAATAGGATTTGTTTTATTCATATATAACTTTGTAAAAAGCATTTTAATGCTGTGAGTAATGACTTTACTGTTGGGCGACGTGTCTGTTACGCCGCTCAGCTCTGTCGGACCAGGATGGCCGAGTGGTGAAGGCGTTGGACTTAAGATCCAATGGACATTTGTCCACGTGGGTTCAAACCCCACTCCTGGTAGAGAAATCAACCTGTAGCCAGTGTACAAATGATCCATAGGGAGTGGACCAGAGAGAAGACAGTGTTCGATTCCTCAGAAGTGACAAAGCCGGACGGGCTTTTGGATGTGCTGAAAATTCATGTGAATGTGTCCTGTTGAATACAAAAATGGCAGTGGTGTGGAAGATGATCCAATCCAGCATTATCTATAAAGCACTTTAAAGTACCCAGCGCAGGACCAAAGTGCTGTACAGTAAATAGGTTAAAAAAGAAAACAGTAGAATAAAACAAAACACATAATACGTAAAGCTTAAAACAGCCGTATATTAAAAAAAACGAGATAGAACAGCACATAATCAACTAAAACAACTAACATGAAAATAAACTGAAGCTAACATCTTACAAGGTGTCAAAGGCCCGGGTGAAGAGATGGGTTTTCAGAAGTGATTTAAAAACAGGCAGAGAAGAGGTCTGTCTAATCTCTAAAGGCAGATGGTTCCACAGTTTGGGAGATGCTGCAGCAAAAGCACGATGTCCTCTAAGTTTGCGCTCAGTCCTGGGTACATTCAGGAACAACCGACCAGCTGAGCCGAGAGAGCGGGTGGACGTATGAGGCTGTAGCAGCTCAGAGAGATAAGATGGGGCTAGGCCACGGGGGGCTTTAAAAGCAAATAATAGAATTTTAAAGCGAATCTTAGAAGAAATGGGCAGCCAGTGAAGCGAAGCTGAAATAGGGGAGATGTGCTCAAACTTTCGAGTGGCAGTTAAAAGACGGCCTGCGGCATTTTGCACCCTCTGTAGATGAGTAATGTATGAACCACGGACCCCCACATAAAGTGCATTACAGTAATCCAGCCGAGTGCTAACAGTGGCATGGATAACTGTCTCAAAGTGCTGCCGTGAAAGAATTGGCTTTATTGTAGCAGCTGCCTGAGCTGAGAGAAGCTTGATTTGACCACTGCCTTAATCTGACTGTCAAGCTTCAGTTCAGAGTTCACTATGACCTCCAGGTTTGTGACAGCCGGCTTATCAGTCACTTTAAAATTACACAGTTTTAAAATTAAAATTGTGTATATACTGTATACTCTGTGTATTTATGATCTCACTCTTATTGCCTGTTTATGCCCTTTCCTTATCTTCAATGTCATGCTGCTCTGTTGTATCATAATTGCCCCTTGGGGATAAATAAAGTCTTTCTCATTCTGATTGTGATTCTCTGATTATACTGGGCCAAGGTATCGAAATTCACATTGGGGGTCTCAGTGGGGCTACCCAAAACCATCACCTTAGTCTTTTTGTCACTGAATTTTAAAAAGTTAAGAGACATGCAAGCCTTGATGTCATCAAGACACTGAGGTAATGGCTGTACGGAATATGTGCCTTTTTTCTTTAGAGGGCCATAGATCTGACAGTCATCAGCAAAAAAGTGAACTGCAATGCCGTATTTTCCCAGTATAGAACCGAGAGGGAGCAGATAGAAAGAAATGAGGAGGGGGCCGAGAACTGAGCCCTGTGGGACACCACACAAGAGAGGAGCAGAGGATGACACATGGTCACAGAGAGTTGTCTTCTCCAACTACTGAGGCTGAAATAAGTTCATGTAGTTTTAGACATTTCCACTGAACAGTCTATTACAGTATCACAACTAAGCGTACGCATAAGAACTTAAACACTTTTGTTGAGAATAATAGAAATTTTCCATTCCATGATCCATGCTCCATGCAGATGAACTCAACACTTCCTTCACTTTGTGCCCGCACAGGTCTGTCAGATTTGTGTATTTATATGAATGTGATGTGTTGTTTTTCCTGTAATTCTCTGTTAACTATGAACCAAAACTGTGTGATTGTTTTTTATAATTAGATTAAATTCCACTTGCCTCATATTGCTTGTTGTTTTCTCTCTCTCTAACTTACTATGTCTCCATCTTATTCGCTCCCATAGTAAATGTGTTTTGTCAGTTTAATCAGTTATTGACAGTGAGGTGCTGTTTTACGTTTTATGGTTGTTACTGTCAAAAGGAAACATTCCCTATGAGAGGTCTGTAATTATCACCTGGGAAATGGTCAGCGAGGCGCTTTTGTGCTTAAAAGGAAGCAGGAAGAAACTAGAGAGAGCAGGAAGGAGTAGTGACAGTTTTAGCGCCCTCTGCAGTTTGTGTGTCAAAGTGCAAAAGCTTACAGCACCTGGTATTCCCAGGCGGTCTCCCATCCAAGTACTGACCAGGCCCGACCCTGCTTAGCTTCCGAGATCAGACGAGATCGGGCGTGTTCAGGGTGGTATGGCCGTAAGCGAAAGAAGCGCTGTAAAAAAGACCTTTTATCGGTGGCAAATGTCACACAGTTTGATATATATTATTGTGCTAAACTTCATGCGTTACAGCGACAGCATGCAAACCTTCGTTATTAACTGCAGCTTCAACATTGAGCTGCAAACATGCTTTTCCCACAGTAACATGACGATAAGAACACATGTTCGTTGATTACAGCACAGTGTGAAAGTGACAGAGAGCACACAGTGTGTTAGGACGATTTGGAAATCCAACATTTTTGTCGTTTGGACATTTTAACTTAAATATAGAAAACAAAAACGTAAGCGCGTATGTGTCCTTACAGCATGGATAAAAAGGCCGTTTGCGAGCTGTCCTTTCGCTTACGGCCATACCACCCTGAACACGCCCGATCTCGTCTGATCTCGGAAGCTAAGCAGGGTCGGGCCTGGTCAGTACTTGGATGGGAGACCGCCTGGGAATACCAGGTGCTGTAAGCTTTTGCACTTCGACACACAGACTGCAGAGGGCGCTGCTGTTCATGTTTATTCTTACAGGCATGAAAAGTTAGATTTCTGGGTAATAAAATCTTTTTTCTGTCTTTTTAACATGAGAATATTATATTTCCATCTTGTCTTCCAGAGTAATCAGATTAATGATAAAACAAAAGTAGAACAAGGAAAGAATAGGCCATGTATCTCACGTTTAAACAAAATTGATGTTTTTTGAAAAATCTCACACATATACTTTAACTTCAAAACAAACATCAAAGAGTCTGTCGTTTTCTTTATTAATTGTACTTGAGCAGAAGTTGTAAAGGAAAATTTCTATTATTCTAATTTAAAGTGTCTAAGTTCTTAAGCATATGCTTAGTTGTGACACTGTAATAGACTGTTCAGTGGAAGTTTCTAAACTAGATGAACTTATTTCAGCCTCATTAGTTGAAGAAGACAACTCCCTATTGCGTGCATAATATACTACTGAAATTTATAGAACAGCTTTCAAAAACAAGTTTGAATTTATTTAGGATTTTCTCAACTGCACACAGTGCCAAAAGCATACACACAGTCAAATCTTTTCATATGAGGTGCTGAAGGTTCTGCACCTCATAACTCAACAAGTATGGGCAGAAATCTGTGCCATCAGAAACTGAATTTGAATAAGTTAAATTTTAATTTGAATTGCTCGGACTGAATCGGAATTGTAACTTGAATAAATGCTTTTAAAAACTGAATATGAATTAGCCTAATTTGAAATTGAATTTATGGTTTGAAAATGATCATCACTAAATTGAAATTGAATTTTATTTTTGAAAATGAATTCATTTGCTTTGAAACTGTATTTTATCCTTTAAAAATTCAGCTCTCGAATAATTTCAGATTCACTTCTCACCATTCAATTTCAGTTCCGAAATTCAGTTTTTTGGGACTTACATCCGGTTCCGGTTCAAGAGTCATCAAGCACAGATTAATAGAACTACGTTTTACTAGCGGACCGAAAGTGTTACTGACGGGAATCTACAGTGTCTTGAGCTGAATTAAGACTTCAGAAGTCATTTGTCATGTCGAATGACCAGCGGATAAACTCTCAGGTTGGTAATAAATGTATTACATGTATAAGAACAAGCGTCATGTTAACAATTGATAGCTGTACAGTAACTTTTATGCTTATTGTACCTGTTAGCTAAAAACGCTAATTTAGCCTAGTTTGCCCTGGATTCAGCTTTGACAAACAAATATGATCGACTGTTTCTAGTAGAATTCCAAAGTTGTCATCTTGTACCCTCTCAGAGCCCTGTATGCGTGAGCCCGTTCTCACTCCCAAGGCGTAACATCCCGACGTTTTGTCACCTCCCGCGGTGTTCCTGAGGAACGCGAAAGGTGACCTTCCACGTTGTTATGGTACGCGGCAGGTTCCAGCCCTGTATTGCAGCCCTAAACCTATAACCTTATCCCTAAGCCTAACCATAACCTTATTTGTAACCTTAACCATAACCGTATCCCTACGCCTAAACCTAACCTTATCCCTAAACCTAACCATAACCTTATTCCTAACCTTAACCAGCACTTTAATGACGTGAAATAGTGTTTTCCCAAGCGATTTTAAGGGGAAAAGCGAAGATGTGTAGATTGAGTCCAAACGGTTCTCATGTGTCCACAGTTTTCCGATGTCGTCACGTAAGAACGCGTTGGGTGCCCGAAACGTAATATGTTGACGATTTGTCACCTAGCGTAAAATGTTAGGCTTTGGGAGTGAGAACGTGTTGCTTGCAGAGACCCCTACAGTAGGGAAACATGCAAAACGCTGTCCAAACCTTTGTATGTTAGCTTTATTTATGTCTTACACAGCATCCCAACTCTTTAGCTAACTTAATAACTTTAGCTAAAGTGAATAGTTGGTCTAATTCATTAGTGCAGCATTACTGGATCACCTCTATTTGAAGTGATATAATATGATATACAACTATCACTGAAACAGCAAACTTTGTAAATAAACAAACAACACTTCTCATTGTCTAAACGTTTGGCCAC
Organism: Oreochromis niloticus; assembly: GCF_001858045.2. Taxonomy (NCBI): domain Eukaryota; kingdom Metazoa; phylum Chordata; class Actinopteri; order Cichliformes; family Cichlidae; genus Oreochromis; species Oreochromis niloticus. The sequence goes on from NW_020327102.1 coordinate 30,632, forward strand.
AGCTGTAGATTACACTATCAGTGCTTGTTCACTCTTGACAATAATTACATTTCTAAATTCTCTTTGTGCATTTACAGGTAAACAATATCTAATATTTTATCTAAATGACTGCTTTGTCTTTGAAAAGGTGAAGAGCCTGAGGCCGGTGACAGTCCAGTTCTACTCTAAGTACATCCTTACAGTGGCTCACAGGACAAGGCGACATTCCTGTCCTGCCAGAAGAGAAGAGAAACTTCAGAGTCTTGATGCAGTTCAACCACACCTGTCATAGTCCATATGACAGGGGTCTCAAACTCCAGTCCTCGAGGGCCGGTGTCATGCAACTTTTCCATGTGTCCCTGGTGCAACACACCTGAATACAATTAGTAGGTCATTAGCAAGAGTATAGAACTTGACTGCATGCTGAGGTGGCAACCCCTAACCCTACCTACTCAAGTAAATTAAAGTAAATGTATGTATTTGGAAACATATACTTCTAAAATACTTTTATTGCACCATGTTCATTCACTCATGAGCTGCTGTAACATGAATCAAATGGCTGAATTGCCAACTCAGCATGCATTCAAGTTCTATACTCTTGCTAATGACCTACTAGGTGTGTTGCAACAGGGACACATGGAAAAGTTGCAGGACAGCGGCCCTCGAGGACTGGAGTTTGAGACCCCTGCCGTATGGTGTTCATGCTGTTTTCTACCCCACAGTTACAGCATGTCTGACTGCCTGTTCAGCATATGCAAAAATATATGCGTTTAAGCATGTGATGACTAAGGCCTTCCATTATGGTGTTTGTCATCACATGTCACAGACATCTGGATGATCATTTGGAATAAACAAAAAACTAAAAACTTGTTACTTCATCTTTTATCTTCATTATTATTATTATTGTTCTTATTTTACATTTTTCATTGTTAGGCATTAGGTTTATTTGTAGTAGTCCTTTCCAACTTCTTTCCCTCTTCCATGTTACTGTGTCAGCTTGTTAGCATCTATTTGGGGTTGGGAGTGGAACAGAAACTAAGGAAATCCAAAGTGCCATTAAAACCAGGAGAGGTTCTTATATTTCAGAAGAAGGGATTAATTCAAAAGAAATGACCTCAATGCCATATTTTATTTAGGAACCCTAGAGAGTACTTTGCAAAATAACACATTCTTATAATTTCACCCTCAGATGAGCCAAGCTACGACTGTCAGGGAAGGTGATGTAGGTACAGAGCATATGAGAGTGGTTAAGTTAATGTCTCTGGTCTACATGAAGGCACAAGAGGGATCAATGGCAAGGTGCAGAGATTCAGTATCTTCAGTCTTCAGTGGACACTCCATTTCTGGCACAAAACACCTATAAAGGTGGTCGATTTAGGAGGTGACCAGCAAACTTCAGCCTGTCAAACATAGCAATGGAAAAGTATGTTAAAAAATAAAACTAATTAAGCATGCACTCAGTACACTAGGAATTATTATGGTAGTTAAACACAGTGATAGTTGTATATCATATCATATCACTTCAAACAGAGGTGATCCAGTAATGCTGCACTAATGAATTAGACTAACTATTCACTTTAGCTAAAGTTATTAAGTTAGCTAAAGAGTTGGGATGCTGTGTAAGACATAAATAAAGCTCAAATACAAAGGTTTGGACAGCGTTTTGCATGTTTCCCTACTGTAGGGGTCTCTGCAAGCATACAGGGCTCTGAGAGGGTACAAGATGACAACTTTGGAATTCTACTAGAAACAGTCGATCATATTTGTTTATCAAAGCTAAATCCAGGGCAAACTAGGCTAAATTAGCGTTTTTAGCTAACAGCTACAATAAGCATAAAAGTTACTGTACGGCTATCATTTGTTAACATGACGCTTGTTCTTATACATGTAATACATTTATTACCAACCTGAGAGTTTATCCGCTGGTCATTCGACATGACAAATGACTTCTGAAGTCTTAATTCAGCTCAAGACACTGTAGATTCCCGTCAGTAACACTTTCGGTCCGCTAGTAAAACGTAGTTCTATTAATCTGTGCTTGATTACTCTTGAACCGGAACCGGATGTAAGTCCCAAAAGACTGAATTTCGGAACTGAAATTGAATGGTGAGAGTGAAAGTGAAATTATTTGAGAGCTAAATTTTTAAAGGATAAAATACAGTTTCAAAGCAAATGAATTCATTTTCAAAAATAAAATTCAATTTCAATTTAGTGATGATCATTTTCAAACCAATAAATTGAATTTCAAATTAGGCTAATTCATATTTAGTTTTTAAAAGCATTTATTCAAGTTACAATTCAGATTCAATCTGAGCAATTCAAATTCAAATTTAACTTATTCAAATTCAGTTTCTGATGGCACAGATTTCTGCCCATAGTAAACAAACCCTATTAACTTCTCATTAGTGATCATGGCTGACTACAGATGTTCAAGTGTTAGTTTCTCTTTGCAGTGTAAAAAGGATTAGCTTAAAACCACTTGTCTGATTGACCAATATTTAGAACAACGGGAAAGTCCAAGGAACTCACTGTAAACCATTTTAAGCCATTTTTATACACTTACAGATTCGGTTCAAACAATCGTTGGTAATTACAAGTTGTTTGGATATGTTACCACTTTGCCAAGGACTGGAAGAAGACCCAAAGAGTCCCCCTAAGATCAGATGAAATTTGTTACTACTGTGAACTGAGAGGATCCCAACCACTTCTGGAAAGAAAGCTTTATGGGCAGACTAGACTATGACTGAGCTATATGGCCACAATGACAACAGTATGTTTGGTGTATCAAAGGTGATCCTTTGAAATCCGAGAACACTGTACCAGATGTTAAGCATGGTGGTGGTAGGATCATGCTCCGGGGCTGATTTGCTGGATGGAATAATAAAGAAGGAGGACTAGTAAAGTGAGTTTACAATCCACCATTGAAACTGATCATCAGAGATAGAAAACTTCTATATTCAGTGTTACTCCAAATGTTCATCCTCAACTTATTAGTAAAAGAAAACAAATTCCATTATAAAATATGTTCTGATGACATTCAGTTGGATCTGATTTACACATCAGAGGCTTGGTCAAGTAAATGAACATGAAATATAGAGAAGAAAACACTGCATGAGAAATAATTCAAAACATGACTTTCCGTGAAGCCGTGCTGTCACACTGTGGCTAGACTGAGGGTTTGTCAACCATCTGACGACACTGCATCACAGAATTTTCGCTAACCACTTTGTTCTTTTCATGACCACAACTCAACACCTTATGAGTGTTTGCAGCCTGGTAATGCACCGTGTGCCAAAACTGTGAACAACTGAATCTGTTCTGAGAGCAGAAGAAACTTCTACAATTGCAAAAACTCTAGATGTTATCACACTAACTACATATGTTATAATATGTTATAATGTAATCTTTGTGTAATTTAAAACTCTGAAGTCAAGGTTATAAATGGCCGTTTTTGACACCTTTTGAGTTTACCTTCATTAATTTCACTTTTACAAACAGCTTATTTTGCCTTGTTTGGTTCCTTTCAGCACACCAGCACAAATAAGAATTTACAGTTATTATTTCATTTTGACTGTATTTTTGATAGACAAACACACACACACACACACACACACACACAGACAAAGCTAGACTACACAGTCCAAAAATTCCAGAAATCTCTCAAATCTCAAAAATTGCTGTCAATGTCGCTGTTCTTTCTTTTGCCTTCACTCCAAGAACGCTTTTCCATAGCAAATGCCACATGCTGTCATATAATTTTGGCTATCATGCTTTATTTCCGCCCCCACAATAGGAAATTGAAGTTGTGTTTTATTTTAATTTTTCCTTAGAAGATGCAGTTTTTACTGTTTCTTCCTGCACTAAAGGTGATTTTCAAAACTGGTATGTAGTTTGACGTCCACATTTCTGACCCAAACTGAAACGAGACTCAGTGAGGGTTCGATGTCATCTTAAATCGATCACGTGATTTGGATGCTCTAGTTTGTCTGTAGACTCTAGAGGGTAATATGCTCACCATTTATTGCTTCACACCAGACAGCCTCCTGTAATTCAGAAAGCAACTTTAATGCTTCAATAGAAGAAGAAGGTAAATAACAGCCAGATGCTGCTAATGAACTGCACTTGATTAACTGTTTACCAGCAAGTGTGAGCACCTCTACGAAAGCATAATATTTGACAGTTAACACAATTATCATTATCTTCCCAGGAATCATGTCCCAGCAAATTCACGTCAGGGTCAAACTGTGTCAGAAAAAGCTCAAAAATCCAGGAGCTACATCCCAGACTCTACAGGCCTCAGTTAGCATGTTAAATGTTAAAGTCCATGACAATACAATTAGAAAAAGGTTGAATAAGTGTGGCTTGGTTAGAAGGGTCGCAAGGAGAAAGTCTCTTCTCTCTAAAAAGAGCATGACGGCATGGCTGCAAGTTTGGTAGCAAAGTTGCAAAGCATACCAGCACAAACACCTCATACCAGCTGTCAGCACGTGGTGAAAATTTGAGTTTTCCATGAACTCCCCCGTATACCAAGTACTCTATAGTCAATGGTGTGTTTTGATGTACTGCAGCAGGGTAAAGTTCCCAAGCACATCAGCAGAGCTGCAACAGAATGACTGAAAAAGACAAGAAGGTGTTGCAATGGCCCGGTCACAGTCCAGACCTCAACCTAAAATTTAGTGCAGGGAACTTAAGAGAGCTGTACTGAAATAAATGTCACAAACTTCAATGATCTGAAGAAACAATGTAAAGACGAGTGAGCCAAACATCCTTGTGAAACACTGATGGTCATACAGAAACAATTTGGTGACACTATTGCTGCTAAAAGGTGGCTCTATAAATGACTGAATCCTGGAGTGTTCTTAGTTTTTCAGAGTACGCTATAGATTCCTATGAAAACAATCTTTTCCAAATGACTGTATGTTTGTTTGTTTTCTTGTGACGTGCTATGAGGATTAAGTTGTAATTTTCTTAACAGTGCAGCAGCAGCTTGAGAATGCTGCTTGGTTAACAGGAAGTTTTAAAAGACCTGATCAAATGTCTTACTGGAAATGTTTGATATCCTCAGTCCGCTCAGTGCAGGTTTCCCCAACCTGTGTTTGAATTCAGACTTTACATGACAGCATTGACTTGCTGCTTAATTTAAAAAAAACTAGTTCAAGGTGTCCTGCATATATGATACAGTGGTCCCTCGCTATAACGCGGCCTCGCTGTGTCGCAGATTGTTTTTTTGCAATTTTACATGCTTTTTTTTATACAGCGCATTGTGTTCTGCGTCCTGATCAGCTGTCAAATTTACATAAATCTTCGATTGCTAGCAGTGTGACTCTGACGTGCTGTACTGTATGTTTGTAAGTTTTCTCGCCAACAAACACAATAATTTGATTTCATTCTACAATACTGGACTTATTTTTCTACGAAGGTTTGAACTGTGATTGCAGCCATTCCCCAACTCTCTGTGAATAGTACTCATGGCCATTGATCAGTCGGCTTTGATCAGTGGTTGTTGATCAATGGTCATGAGAATTTGCATAATGATGATGGAACTGACCCCCCTCGCAGCCCATCGTTCCTTCAGTGGTGCTAGTTTCAGTCATTATGCAAATGTACTGTTTATAAGATTGGGGAAACCTGCAGTCAGCTGAGACTGAAGAAGTCACTTGGATGAGTGACGAAACGTTTCTCCCACTGAAAACGCTACGTCCAGATGAACAGAATCAACTTTTGGAGATTTACTTACCTGAATGATTGAGCATGCATCAAGAGAGAAAAGCGTGAAAATATTCATGCGTGTCTGAGAAAAGTGTATAAAGTGTGTAGTGAGGAGTTTTAGATCCTTAAAACATCTACAATAATTGTAAAAAGTAAAGTCGGCTACTTCGCGGATTTCACCTAATGCGGGTTATTTTTGCAATGTAACTCCCATTGCTGATAAACGAGGGACCACTGTATATATTTTTTTCTTATCTGAAGTTATTCTTTTTCGAACAAAACTCAAAACACAGCCTAATAAATCTTCAGGGCTTTGGAGTTGACGTCACGCATTGTGCATTGTGGGATCGCGGTGCCATGACAGAAGGCCACAAATCAAAACACACTGTGATGGAAGCAGGACTGCCAGAACCATGCTTAAAATCAGCGCAAAAGACAAAGGGCTGTATCGCGATTGTGCCCAGACGCCAAGAGACGGTACTTGGAAAAAATAGCGTGCATCGGTAATGTGGACCCATATGAAATAAGGCAGTGGAGTGGAATCCCAGACAGCCTACCGCCGTTGTCCTATCCCGATATTTTTGTGTACCTTGTCTGTGGAGTCAGCGCATAGGGGAAATCATTTTCGGAATTATAAATTCCTGGAGGCGCACATCTGATTCACAAACGGTTGGGTACAAGATTTGGCCGTTTTTAAGCCTCCACATTGTGAGTACGTTGACCATATGACCAAGATACAGCCAGAGGTTGCACATAGCATTGACTTCTCCTCAGCAGCTGCCCCCAAAATTGCTCTAGATGAACGATTCACGACTGATGCCAGCTGTGCATTGCCATGTAAATAGTTTGCATTTCATGTGTACTTGCTAAGTACATGTGAACAGATCTTGAATAAAAAAATAAAAATAAACATACTTTTCATTTCTGTTTTATTGAAACCACTTTACAGAAAGTACAATTATTTACAATGAACTGTACATGCAACACAGCAGTTTTATGAATATTCAACAAGAGCAAGTTTCATTTGGCCCTGGTTTGACAACCACACTGGGGCACATATTCACCAAAACACAGCACACCTTAACATTCTTATCAAGCAGTGTTGTGTCTTCACCCTCACATGATATGAGTAACTCCTGTCCACAGCCTCCATGACATGGTGATTTTGTTGTTGGTCTTCTGTCAGATCTTCATCTATTACTTCTGCACGGGACACACCTTCAGACTCTGCAGCTGCATAACGAAAGCCTGTAAGATAAAATTAGTGCATACACATAAGGTAAATGTACACCAGTATTCCAGGTGCGTGATTCATCTGAAAGTTATGTGCAGATTAGCGTACAATGAGTGCAATTTTGTATGTTTTTGGGGCGGGGGTTACCTCCGATGGGCTGCAATCCAAGCCTGACGTCTTCGTTTAGTAATATCGGATACATGAGATCCCTCCCGTTGCCTCCAGGAGGGGAAACGATGAAAAGAGAGTCCATTTTCCAGCTTCTTGCCTTCCCTATCGTGTGATCTAACATTGCAACCAACAACACAGTACGTACGAACCATATCTGACGCTTCCGTGTGCTTTGTTTGGCCTATTGTCATGGCGGGAGGGGACGTGGCCCCCGTCCCATGACATCATGCTCCAAAGCCCTATAAGATGTCTGGCTCCGCCTCTGCTCAGTCGGCTAGTGCCTGAGCTCGGATCATAGCGAAATTAGGGGGAATTTAGGACTGTGCGCTATGTGCTTCCAATATTGTGTGTAGTTTTTGTTTTATACAGTTGTCAGTCAGGCATCTAACTATGGAACAAATTACACTCCAAAAAACCCCGGGCTTCTGAAACAACAACCTGGGCTTAAGCCCAGTAAGCCACCTCCCGCTCCGCTGATGTTGTGAACACAGCAGAACTGAGGCAAGTGAACTAATTTATTATTAATGACTGAACAGAGACGGCCAGTTTTCTCCCTAATATTATAATGCTAATGTATATCAGAGAGCTGTTAATAGAATTGAGTCTGTTAATAGAATTAAAAGCATATTAAAAACAAAAATATAACTTTGTGGGACTCATTTCAAATTGAGAGACATGGTCATCATTAACTAGGGATGCAACGATACACAAAATTCACGGTTCGGTTAGATTCGGTTCGATACTTTGGTGTCACGGTTTGATATTTTTTCAATACAAAAAAAATGTTCATGCCTTTTTAATTTGTCATTTATTAAAATTATGAATATATATTTTAAGTCAAAAGTACAGTTTTTAAATTTAATGTTGCTGAAACAACAAAATAATAATAATAAAAAATCTATCTGATCGAGAAATCACTCATCTTTGGAAAAGAGAGTTTATTACAGAGAAATGTCTCTTTCCAAAATGAAAGCTATACTATACGCTTCTTCTGGGGTATATTCTCAGCAGCATATTAAACATATCAGGTCCCCATGGAGGTCCCCATAAGGAGAATCATGTGCTAACGGCTGTCTAAATGACTCGGGTAAAGTTTGTAGCATGCGTGCTTGTTGTTTTTGTCTGCTTCCACTTGTCTTTGCACTAGGATGATGTCGGCGTAAATGTGCAGTCATATTCGTTGTGTTCCCACTAGTGCTGTCAGCGTTAATCTCGTTAAAATGACATTAACGCCATAACGCGGCAAATCTCCCTTAACGAGTTACCGCGGATCGCCCCCGTGCATGAGGCTGGACGGCGTCAACATGTTAACAAGCTAACTGCGCTAACGCTCTAGTTCCCACCAATTGAGCATTGCGTGGCACATCTGACATACTGTTTTACTTTTGTTCATGACGCGCTTACCATCAGGGTCATGCTTCACATTAAACCAAGATAGTTCCAAACGCCAGATCTCAATGGGGGTGGGGGAGGTTCAATTTCGGGTAGCGATGAGGCAGTTGCCATGTTGCAACGAGCTTAGCTTCTGTCTTGCTAGCTTGCGCTGCGCTCAGTGGATCTGCACTCGACAGTACAGCCTAGACGGAGTAGTCGAACGCAGATCCAGTGAGCGCTCAACACAGACAGCATCGTCAGAAGAAAAGTTGATAAAATAAATAAAAAATGTTGTATTGTTCGATATATATGCGTACCGAACCGAAAGCGCTGTATCGAACGGTTCAATATCGATACAAGTATTGTTGCACCCCTATCATTAACATCACAGGGTGCTTTTGCATAGAAACATAGCAAGAAGCACCAAATACAGAGCCATTTATTCTTTTTGTTCTCAAACTTGCTTTGGTGTAATAAACAGACGCTGAGGGACAGTCATGTCTCGAGGGACTGCATTTATACAGGAAGGGTTCAATCATTCTGGTGTGTGCATGGGCGGGTGCCACACAGTTTTTGACCCTGATCTCTGCAGCAGTAGCAGTGAGAGCAATGACTGAATTAGGGGAGACCGGGGATAGTTGTAACGTGGGTCAGTTGTAACACTTCCAATTTCTCCAATCAGGGCTAAGTTTCAAATGATGTGACTCATCCTGTGCATGCCCAATTCAGTTCTGCTATCACATGTGAAAAATCAGCACATTTTGTCAAACACAGACAATTTAACACGAAAAAAAGTAATTTGTATGCCAAAAAGTAAGTTTTTCTACTTTATTTCAATTTCTAATAGCATTATCTGCTTTGCAGTTAAACTCATCAAACTTAAATTATGTTATTTGTATGTCTATGGGGATATATTCTGTGTAGGTCTTTAGTGCTAATGTTTTAGCCGTTGGCTGTAATGTTAGCTAGTTCATGGCTATAGGAGTCTGGGTCAGTTGTAACAGCAACAGTCTGGGTTAGTTGTAACAATAATGCAGATGTTACAACTTACCACACTATTACTTTAACTTATATTAAACAAGTTGGGGCAACGACAACAGCAGAGAGAGGTTCACTGGTCGCCTTTGTATATGCAGTTAATGCCATTGGCAACACAACCACTGTTTGTGTTCCCACACATATATTATGCAGACCACTGTGTCAGAGATGGACCAGTAGGAAGTATTGGTAGTGGAAATAAATCAGGATGGGTGCAAGAAACAGATTTCCTCATCTTCCTGAAGCACTTTGCAAACCACACCAAGGTAAGCCATGATAAAAAGTAATGGAATTGCGATGCTGGTGCACAACTACATTTTTTCAGCTTCATTGTTATGTTCAAAAGTTGGTGCAAGAGTTGTAGGTTATAATGCCCACTGAGTCAATGAGGCCAAACTCAAGGAAGACCAACCAAAATTAATGAAATATTCAGTTGCAGAAAATTCCATCATTTGTCTTTTTTGGGGGGTTGGAATATGTTCAAAAGCTAGATTTCTGCATTCTGTCACACACACACATAGCTACATAAATGGCTCTATGTGAATGCACTTCAACACATGAAGTGCATTCATGTGTTGAATAAAAAAGATTACATGTTAATGTTTTGTCAGTACCCTTATTTCATTGTGTTACATTTTACCCCAGGATATGTTACAACTAACCCAGACTATGGGGTTAATTGTAACATTTCACTCTTTGTGTTTGAGACCATACCATGCAATGGGTAATTGTGCTGCAGAGAAAATAGCTGCACTATTTAATAGCAGAGACATGTAAATACTTTGCATTAAAATTTGAATCCACTACCTTAAAAGAGCTCCAATTTACAGACAGAAATGTCAAAAATGTTACAACTATCCCCGGTCTCCCCTACATTAGGCTACATAACAGAAACAGATCAGATGCCTGCATTTCAAAATATATAAGTAATAACTGAAGAAACAACAGCATAAACATTTGGAGCTTTACTTCTTATGGGACATCCGTGAAGACTCATCAGTCTGAATATAATTTATAAGCAGCATCGTGACTGCTGCAACAGATTAAGAATATGACACATATATAAATGTGCCCAATATGTGGGACTCAACAAAACAGCCATTTGAACTGTTACCTGATTGGGGCACGTGGATGATGGGTCAGCAGTCTGAATTTAATTTACATGCAACACCTAGTGACTTACTGAAAGTAAGGTACAGTTAAACAGATCATCTATTCTTAAGAATATGAGGACCATATTTCAGACCATAAGGCATACCGGATTATAAGGCGCATTATGCGAAACAAAACAGTCAGATAAGTCAAACTTTACTTAACTCATTCTTCTTGCTTTCTCCATTTCACAGAATGGGGTTCACAGAGAACCCCAGACACTGGGGTTCTCTGTGAGTAACGTTGCGTAGAGACAAAAGTGGACGAACGAGAGGCAAAATTGCGGCTCCACAAGTACAATTATAACGTAACATAGACTATATTGATGTAAACGATATTGTCACATCTCATATCTCGTATAAAAATATATCGATATATTTAAAAGCTCGATATATCGCCCAGCCCTACTACTGAAAGTTCTTTGTTAGTTGTCTTTGCTTATTCCCACACATGGAGCAGATAGAAATACAATGCAGTCCAGATGAACGCCATCACTAACTCTGACCTCAGCACTAAGACAAAATCTGTAGCTTCTTACTTCATCAATGATTTTAAAACCAGTGAGTGTTTGTGGTTTTACAAGAGCTTTGTTTTCAGTATAAAAAAATTCTCTGGAGCAGCAACTTGTTTTTTTTGTTGATTATTTATTGAATGCTGAAAGACAAGCAATGACTGTGATCTGAGAGAACAGGATGAACAGCCAGTTAGAAAAAAAGATCAGAATGTAATGTTTACTTATGCAAGTGAGACAAGAAAGTCAAAAGTTGTTTCCATAACTCTTGTGATTGTGATATTTTTCCACATTCACTTACAAACAATTCTTCCATATTTCCTTAATAATAATATTCCCATTATTATTTATGCAAACTTTACAAAGTCTTAAGAATTTCAAATCTGAAGAAATCCAAAGCAACATCATTAAACAATGATAGAAAGATTACAGTGAGTACAGAGCAGCTCTCAAATCAAAACCAGCGTTGGAAGTGTACAGGTTCAAGAACACCATTGATTTCATCACATGCAATTTCAATATGCTTCTCTTTCATTTCACCTTTGTATGTTTTTGGGTCACCTTTCAGTTCGCAGCACAAAATGTCCATCTCTTTAGAGCTTCTATAAATATTGCCTCCGTCTTCGTCTGGAACATGTTGTTCTGTACAAATATCTTTAACCTTTTCAAAAGTGCTCAAGATGAAGGTGTTTTTTGGTTTACGTGTGATGTTCCTCTCGCCTATTAGTTCATCACATGACTCTTCTGTGACTGGTTCGATGATATGCTGTTTTTTGAACTTTTCAACACGTTTGTTATCACTTTCTTGTGCTGATCTGCTAGAAGAAACGGACGATATTTTTGTGTCTGGTTCGATGATACGCTGATTTTTGAACTTCTTAACATGTTCATAATCCACACAGAGCACAGTGACAGAGAACACCACCAGCAAGAAAATGGAGAGCTTCATATTTCTATTTTGAAGACAAAAAAAGAACACTGATATGTAAAGTAGTCGGTTTTTTTGTTTGTTTCTGAAACATTTTACCATTTGAACATGCTTACACATTAAAACACATTTAAAATACACATTTAATATTACAAACTGGATGATCCCAGTTGGATGAACCAAAACAACAACTAGTAAAGATGTATTACTTTTACCTCTTTCTTCAGTTAGCAGAGTGATTTGTTGTGCAGTGCAGTGTTTGGTGGGAGTCGGCTCTCTGACGCAGGGATCAATGAAGATCTTCAGGGAAGGAAATTCTCTGAAATGTCAGATTAATTGCTATAAGTTAATAAACTAAATGGGTGAATGAACAGCAGCTGCATGTAAGATCAGTTTGAATGAAGATGAATATTTGTTTAAACAGAAATTATGTTGACTGTATGTGATACATGCAAATAAAATATGAAAAATAGCCATGTTAGGAAAGTAAACAGTCAACATGCATCTAAAAGCTGACATGTTTTTGGAACAAACGAAGTGAAGCAGCCAAATACTTATGAGCAATTAGGAGGATCAGCCCACCTGCTGCACCTGAACCAGTTGACTAGCACTCTAATTTCCTAGCTTCAGATTTTACTTCCACTGTATCGTTCTGTCTGATTTGTTTCTGCCATGTCTGCCACATCTACAGGAGCTCATAATAGAAACTTCAAATATTTAGGTGTTGAGGTCAGTTGGTCTGTTTACAATGTTAACAACAGCAAATAGAACTTTTTTAAAACTTTGTTTTTCTCTACTTGTGTTACGAAAGATTACAAGATAACAAATTATATTCATTATAATTATAATTTAAGTTTAAATAAAGTTTAGATTTCTTTATATTTTTTATTATATTAATAATGAGGTTTGTTTAGCTTTGCACCAAAATATATTGTAGAAATAGGCTTTAAAATGTACTCAGAGTCATTCAAACAAGTACATTTTAGAAATTTTATTTATTATTTTATTCAAGTTGAATCAGTTTCTCAAAGTTTACTAGACTAATTTTAACCCAAGCACATGTACTTGTACTTAAATGATAAAAATATGTATTTTACCACATCTACACTCAAGAGAAATTGGACAAACTAACATCTTTTTAAATATAACAATTATTTTTAATACTCGGATGAAAATGATTTGTAGTTAATCGTGACCTGAAGTTATATTACACTCAAGTAAAAGGTTATGCAAAAGCAAAGAGACATAAAATCAAAGTTAAAATATAACAAGTCTAAAGACTGACCTGTGTCGAGCTGAGGATCACTCAAAAAGGACCATAAAAGAAAGCCAAGGGACAAAGGTAAAAATGAACCACGATTTCCAAGTCAGCCCTTTTTATACTCCACATCTACCTTAACTATAAATAGATTCAGCGCACATAGCAGCAGCTTAGCACCCACATTTCCTGTCAACTTCGTGTCTTTGAGCCCATATATGCACATATACATCAACATGAAGCGCTACACAAACATGACTGCAAAAAAACAACTTCAAGCAGTTTGTCTGCACGGCCAAATATGTAAAGATATGAGTCACTGTCTGTGCACAGTTTTACACATGTTTGGTTTAATACTTAATAGCAAAAGGTCATTGAAGTTAATTAATGCACCACACATAATAAATATTACATGAAGTTTATAATAAAAATGTTCCTTGTAATTATGTTACTTTAATTTTACAGGAAATGTGTACTACCCATTTTTAATTTTATTTTTTGTGTGAATGTAGTGGCGTAAAGTTCACGTCTGGTCAGCTGGTCAAAATAGAACATGTTTGCAAAAGTGCTCCGATGTTTTCGGAGATGTCGCTAGCTCAGCGAACAGTCAGTTGACAGAGTGTACCGAGTTCACAGCTCCGGTGTTCCAGCTTAAATGTTTTTACGCTAACCGGTTAGATTTGTGTGTTCCACATGTTGCATCTGCAGATTCTCATTTTCACCGAACAGTCGTCTCTTTCCGCCTGATCTTGTGTCTCTGTGTTTCTGTAACATAAATAACGAGCCGACATTTTCCTCACAACACCAGCGATCAGCTCAACAGACCCTCAGTTTACCTGCACACATCCTGCTCACCTGTCAGCTGTTTAACACCTGCTCCTTATTCGGGAAAACTTGCCCACGTTACCTGGTGATAGTCACAGTTTAACGTGGGCAGCTGCAGCTCGATATAACGCAATGTCGGCGCATTATTCTGCACAAGTTAAGTAAATGTAGTTTTTTTTCTGGAGCTCAGGGCTGCTGTAGCCTGTGTTTCCGTCACAGTGACTGACCTGGGATAAAGACGACAAACGGGATTTAAACGGAGAGCGATGGACACCTAGAAAACTACAGAGCACTTTATCAGCGGCTGACATCCAGTCACCGGCACACAGCTTTAAATCCTGAGTTTTAGCTCTCAGTGGTTAAACACTGGACTTAATTCACTCAGGTTCTGTCTGTCGGTTCTGGCAGTCCTGACCCCCAGGGCCAAATGAAATAAATAAATACATCATGAAATAATTAATTAAATGTGTCAATAATTAATTAATTGAATTTGTCGTAAATATGTATTTAATTAATTCATTTTGGCAGTCCTGGCCACTTGCGAACAAAAAACCTCAAAAACCCTCCCTTCCCTATTGGTGTTAAAGCATACTTTGTCAAACAATCAAAAATTATATGGCAACATGTGGCATTTGGTTGTTTAGGAAGAGATGGAGACATTTAAGAGTTTTGTGACATTTAGCGTGTTTGGAGTCTATAGTTAGTGTGCAGTTAGTGTCTAGTGTAGTCATTGTTTTGTTTTGTTTGTCAGTTATACTGATGAATGTAACAGTTGCTCAAAAAAGCCACCAAAGGCAGACTGCAGTGTAAATGCTAGGGGTGTGTTTGGCAAGAATCTGGCGATACAATATGTATCACAATACAGAGGAGACGATACGATATATTGTGGTACTAAAAGCCAGATGATATTTGTGTTTGTGTTAATTGTAGGAAAACTCACAGTAAACAGTCTAAACTCTTAAATGTTTGACATGAGCTATCTCAACTAAAATAGAGGGATACAGTTGACTAGAGAAAACAAGTTATTTGGATGTGTTACCATTTGGCCACGGTCTGCAAGAAGACCCAAAGTGTCCCCCTTAAGCTTTGCGTACACTGTGCGATTTTTTTCAGTCATGTTATTCAGCTCCTGCTCAACCTTGTATGATTGAATTGAAGGGGTTAGAAGGTCGTAGGTCACGATCCATGGTCTCACAATATGCGGCCCGATGCTCTGATACGACCTGAGTGCTCACACTGTGCGTCTAACATGAACCTTATAACACAAAATCTGTCTCTCCCTCTCCCTCTCTATCTTTAACACACACACACACACACACACACACACACACACACACACACACACGCACACTACCATCAACTTTGCAAACTTGCTAATGAAAAACATTGACCAGCAGCTGCAATTGAGCAGCAATGTCCATCCAACTCTTTTTACGGTTGTTGCGGTCGTGATAATTTTGTGAGGCCACATCGAAAAGGCTCGGATGAGCTTCCCAATGTGCTACAAGTTGGGCCTCCATCGCTTGTGTCCAGATCACACACTGCACTGCCATGCTACTTCGTCTTTTTCATTTCCATTTCTGTGTTTGTGCGTGTGCAGTGTGACAGGTTGTGTTAAATCGGCTCGTGGCACTGCTTCAACAGTGCGATACCCTCACGAGGGGCGACCAGAATTTCTAACAGGTTTGAAATTCTGGCCGCAACCATATGATTGCTGATCGGGAGGTGTTACTTGTTTCTCGTTAGTCCATGTGTACTACACGATATATGACACACGACTAAGGTTAAACTTGGGCCGATCCCCAAAACGGTTGCAGACTGAAAATTCATCTTAAATTGGGCCAAAAATCCCACAGTGTATGACCAGCTTTAGATCAGAGGGAATTTGTCATTACTGCGAACTGAGAGGATCCCAACCACAAAAAAGCCATTTGCTTCTAGAAAGACAGCTTTATGGGCAGACTAGACAATGACTGAGCTATATGGCCACAATGACAACAGTATGTTTGGTGTATCAAAGGTGATCCTTTGAAATCTGAGAACACTGCACCAGATGTTAAGCCTGGTGGTGGTAGGATCATGCTCTGGGGCTGTTTTGCTACCAGTGGTACTGATCAACTGCACAAAATGGATGGAATAATGAAGAAGGAGGACTAGTAAAGTGAGTTTACAATCCAACATAGAAACTGACCTTCAGAGATAGAAAACTTCTATATTCAGTGTTACTCCAAATCCTCATCCTCGACTTATTAGTAAAAGAAAACAAATTTCATTATATAATATGTTCTGATGACATTAAGTTGGATCTGATTGTAATTCCTTATTACCATAAGTACTAACAGGGACTAGAAAGAGAGATTATATGCATGTTAGTTTCCCTTAACTGGCTCCCTGTTGAATTATTCTGCTTACATACAACATCCGATGATCAGGACCTGTCTTATTTTAAGGCCCTATTAGTATTGTATCACGCCGACTGAGCGCTTCGCTTTTGGACTGACTGCGGGCATACTTGTGGTTCCTTGAGTCTCTAAAAGTAAAATGGCAAAGCCTTCAGCCATAAGCTTCCTGGGAGCTCCCAGTTTGGGTGGAGGAGGCAGACACTCTGTTCTTTTTGACAAAGCTTTTAGTGAAGGCAGAGATTAATAAAAAACTAGTGATTAAATGCAAAAAAGAGAAAGAAAAAAAAAGGAAAAAAAAAAGTTGGATCTGATTTACACATCAGAGGCTTGGTCAAGTAAATGAACATTAAAGCAAGAGCAGAAAACACTGCATGAGAAAATATTCAAAACGTGACTTTCTGCGAAGGTGTGCTGTCACACTGTGGCTAGACTGAGGGTTTGTCAACCGTCAGATGACACTGCATCACAGAAGTTTTGCTAACCACTTTGTTCTTTTCATGACCACAACTCAACACCTTGCAACCTGGTATTGCACCGTGTGCCAAAACTGTGAACAACTGAATCTATTCTGAGAGCAGATGAAACTTCTACGAATGCAGTAACTCCAGATGTTATCACACTAACTAAATACGTTATAATGCAATCTTTGTGTACCAAATGCCACACGCTGGTATATAATTTTTTCCCAATAGGAAAAGGGAGTCATGTTTTATTTTAAAGTTTTGTTGTTTTTTCTTTTTTTTCGCATCCTTAGAAAATCCAGTTTTTACTATTTCTTCCTGCACTCAAGCTGATGACAGTATTTGGGAAAATGCATGGGCTACATTATTTTTCATAACTCCATCGGCACAATTTAAAAACTTTTATGTAGTTTGGAGGCTGCACTTCTTACCCAAATTGAAACAAGAGTCAGTAAATGTTCGAAGTAATCTTAACTTGATCATGTGATTCGGATGCTTCAGCTTGTCTGTAGACTCTAGATGGTAATATGTTCCCCATTTATCACTTCTAGCCAACTTCACTGCACTTCACAAATTATTCACCAGCAAGTGTGAGCACCTCTATGAAAGCATACGTTTTGGGAGTTTGCTGGTCTGGAGTATTCAGCTGTGTGTCATAATCACAATGTCATAATCTTCCCAGCAAATTCACGTCAGGGTGAAACTGTGTCAGAAAAAGCTCAAAAATCCAGGAGCTACATCTCAGACTCTACAGGCCTCAGTTACCATGTTAAATGTTAAAGTACATGACAGTACAATTAGAAAATGGTTGAATAAGTGTGGCTTGTTTGGAAGGATTGCAAGGACAAAGTCTCATCTTTCTAAAAAAGAGCATGGCGGCATGGCTGTAAGTTTGGTAGCAAAGTTGCAAAGCATACCAGCACAAACACCTCATACTAGCTGTCAACACGTGGTGAAGGGGTGATGATTTGAGCTGTTTTGCAGCTATAGAACCTGGGCCCCTTGCAGTCATTGAGTTTTCCATGAACTCCCCTGTATACCAAGTACTCTATAGTCAAAGGTGTGTTTCGATGTACTGCAGCAGGGTAAAGTTCCCAAGCACATCAGCAGAGCTGCAACAAAATGATTGAAAAAGACAAGAAGGTGTTGCAATGGCCCGGTCACAGTCCAGACCGCAACCTAAAATTCAGTGCAGGGAGCTTAAGAGAGCTATACATAAATAAATGTCACAAACTTCAATGATCTGAAGAAACAATGTAAAGAAGAGTGAGCTGAACGTCCTTGTGAAACACTGATAGTCATACAGAAACAATTTGGTGACACTATTGCTGCTAAAAGGTGGCTCTACAAATGACTGAATCATGGAGTGTTCTTAGTTTTTCAGAGTATGCTATAGATTCCTATGAAAACACTCTTTTCCACATGACTGTATGTTTGTTTGTTTTCTTCTGACTGTGCTATGAGGATTAAGTTATGATTTTCTTAACAGTGCAGCAGCAGCTTGAGAATGCTGCTTGGTTAACAGGAAGTTTTAAAAGACCTGATCAAATATCTTACTGGAAAGATAGCATGGCTACCACAGCATCCTGCAGCAACATGCCATCCCAACCGGTTTGTGTTTAGTTGGACCACCGTCTTTTTTTCCCAACAGGACAATGACCCCAAAGACACCGCCAGGCTGTGTAAGGGGTATCTGACCAAGAAAGAGATTGATGGAGTGCTGTGGCAGATGGCCCGGCCTCCACAGTCACCTGACCTAAACCATATTGAGATGGTTTGGGATGAGATGGACCACAGACTGAAAGCAATAGAGTCAACAAGTGCTCAGCACCTCTGGAAACTCCTTCAAGACTCTTGGAAAACCATTTCATGAAGCTCACGAGAATGCCAAGAGTGTGCAAAGCAATAATCACAACAAAGGGTGGCTGTTTTGAAGAATCTAACATATAACATGTTTTGAGTTATTTTAAACATTTTGGTTTACTACATCATTCCATATATGTGTCATTCATAGTTCTGATACCTTCAGTGAGAATCTACAATGTAAATAGTCACGAAAATGAAGCACAATTTTGTCTTAACCAGGTAACTTTAGGGTTAGCTCTGGGTTTTATGTCCTACAAAGGTGATTTGCTTTTTACTGGGGTATATTGCCATGGTAACTTGTGCTTTAGACCCAGTCTGTCACAGACTGGAGCCATATCTGAATTCTCTTTTTATATTCTGTCTTTACTCTTAAACTTTGCAGCTGACAGAAAAAAAACTAAAACCATCAGGAGCAGGTTAAGGTTCAAAGTTGTGGTTTAAAATCAACTCATTTTCACTGATTATTTTATTCACAGCTTGTTTTAAGTGCAATGTAGAGTCTCTGCCGGGGAAATACATTTTTGCTTGCTATGGAATTAAAACTACTGAATGAAGCACAGACTGCATCTGGAGACAAACTAAAGTGATTCCACGTCTCTTTTGTTAGTCTGTGAGAGTGTAAGCTTTAATGTTTGAATGTGAACAATATGACATTTCAGAGCTCTAATGTGTAGCAACTGCCTTATAAATAATTAACTCAAATCAAACCATTTAATCCTCTCTATGTGCTAAATGCTCGTTTTAATGCAGCATTAATCTCATTGTTTTAAAGGTGCTGCATTTTACCTCGTCTCTGATTGGAGCAGGCGGCACTGATCATGTTGTGTGGAGGAAGACTACAGCTGAACAACAACACATGACATATTACACCCAAGTTAACAAAAACTAAGCCAAATGCATTTTCTGTATTTTTCAAAAATGTAATTATTCTGATTGTTTACCTATTTTTTTAGACACATTTGTTTTATTTATATAAAAATAATATTTTACAGAAATTTTCAAGTAGCTGCCTGCAAATATGCCTCTTTACCATAAAGCCAGGTGTGAATGACAACCTGCAGCTGCATGCTGTTGTGGTCATTGGTGTCACATTAGGTTCTGAACAGCAAACAGAGACGTTTCTTAGAACTGGTGGGCTAGTGATGTAGGTATTGATGTAAATGGTTGCTTAAGGCGGTGCTACGACAGTGTATAAAAACTGAAGCCCTCAGAGCCAAGTGTTATTTGTTCTTCTGTGACTGAGGTGAACTATAACCTGCTCAGGTAGAATTTAATAACAGTGTGTCTGAACTGCACTTGACTTGATCTCTGCTCATCAAGAAATGTACATAAAAATTACAGTTAATAACTGTAAAATGGCAACGGTAAATTACCATTAAATCAAAAAGAGTAAGTGATTGTAATATGTACATTACATTTCTGTAAATTGAAAAACGGTGATTTGCTTTTATCTTTACACTGCTAATATGTTGAAAATATATTAATGTACTGTAATATGGCACATTGTCTTTGAAAACAACAGGAAAAATCTGTAACATTATTTACAATTAATCACCCTACAATTTACATAATAACTCTGTATGAATGACAATCTTTCCTGCTTTTTTTTACTTGAATTTACGATTTACAACTGTATATTAATTACCTAAAACATACCGTACTTTTAATTTTAACAAAATGTCAAAACATTGTTAGAATTATTGTGAAAATTACGGTGAATTTTTTAAATATTAACAAGCTCAGGCTGTTTGATAAAACAGTATATGTTAACAGTACATACAAACAATTACTAATAATAAAAAAATATGTATATTTCTTTAAGTTCTAGAGTCTCACCAAGTATAACACAGCTATTTACAATGAAAAAAAATATTTTGTGGCATAGGGAGGTTTAAATCATGGATTTACCACTGTTCAGTCCGTGTTCAATCTGTTTGAGTGTGATACCACCTGCTGAAATTAAAATTAATTGATCAAAATGAAATACAAAAAAATAATGAAATAATGTTAATAAATTGGTGTAGTTTGCAAGGTCAAGAGCAGTCAACAAATGTATTGTAAAAGCTGTAACAATCAGTTTCCTTTAAGTCCATGCACATTTTGGAGACAATTCATCGCCTGTCTAAACCGTCACATATATATATATATATATATATATATATAACTTAGACAGGAGGGTACTATGTTGTCAGAAATAGCTGTCTGACTGTGAGGTACTGCAACAGCAGAGGGCACCAATACTCCTTGGAAGCGTGAAGTCCGCCAAACCAACGAAGAAGAAGATAGCGCCACTTCTAACGGTCCAGACTGACTCCGCTCAGCAAGGGAGTGCCAACAGAACCCTGCACCGAACCAACAACCTTCTCTTTCAATGTAAGTATATCATTAGACTTGAAACGTATATCAGCTGTAATCATAGTTCGCTTGGTCAGTTTTCTTGTTGCATTGAAAGCGTTCCTCTGTTACAGGCTTCGCTTTCAGTCCTGTTTAGTTTTCTGGAAAGTTCATGCTAATGCAGCAGGTTGAAGATTTTAGCTAGCTTTACTTTGAAACAAACACCTGTTTAATTTAACAGGAGCAGCTAAAGACAATGTTCCTTTTTGATTTATTTAGGGTTATGTATTTCATTGCAACCTGCTTCTGCCATCCTGACCGTTGTAGAGGAAATTTAAAAAAACATTTGAGTTGGATCAGTCATATACTCTGAATAAGCTCACTACACTTCTTAAAACTGAAACAACATTATCTGATGAGGGTATTTCCAAGCTTTGTGAGGCGGTCAAGGGATCCAGATATGTGTAACAGGTGAGCAATCAGCTGAGTCTTCATCAGATGTACTGTCTGACATTAGTGATGGTCAGATATTCAAAAGTAGTACTTTTTTTTTTTTTTTTAACCAAAATCCATTATGTTTCAAACTACTGCTATACCAAGATGCCTTTGAAGTTGTTAATCCTTTAGGTTATGGAAATAAATAGATAAAACTGTAGTTAAAGGAACCATGTTTTGCATGCTGTAGATAATTTGGGCTCACATTGCACTGGTGGCTTCTGCTTTAGTCGTACACAACATTTCTGTAGATACTGTTTAATGACGCAATCTGTTTTTCAGGGTGGTGATCCAAATCAGTGTGGAGCAGAATACACCATAGAGATGTACAACTCTCCTGTTGAACACCTCAAGACTGAAGGTACACCAGATATAGGAGGAGTAAAGTTTGAGTCAGTTTTCAACTGTTTAAAATATTTTCACATCTGTCAGCCAGGTTTGCCATTTTGATTAGGACACAAGATTTTTATGGCATTTTGTCATATGATGTTGTGCTGTTTCTTAAATTTTTTGGTGAAAAAAAAGAATGGTTCACCCACTCCATTCTGAATCGGAGCATTAAACAGTTTAAATACTCTGACTCTGATACCTCTTCAAAGCCGTGTGAGGTCAGTCCTCAACAAATTCTCAGCACAAACAAAACTGGAACTTTTTAAGGCTGTTGCCTCTCATAATTGGTGACAGAGTGGAAGATGGAACAGATGATTTTTACCCCACTGCATCCAGACTGCAAATGAATCGCGCATGTGCGAAGCCACTGCTGGGATGTGATGCGCAACAGCAGAAGAAAAGGACCTGTGAGGCTCAGTAACAGAGATTTTATTAGAAAACTACAGACATTTTATGCCGAAAAATATATATTTTTTTCCCAATGCATCATGATAACTTCATTTCAGTTTGTTTCTTTTCATCAACAAATAGAGGAGGTTACATATAAGCTACTTTTTTTATTGCTCAAAACTTGTCTGAACACAGGCTGCACTTGTTGGTCGACTGTGATGTATGTGGCTGACGAAAACAAATTGCTGTTATTTTTAGGTTGTACAGTCCTGATCAAAAGTTTTAGACCATTTGAAAAATGGCAAAAAATCATCTTTTGCATGGTTAGATCTTAACAAGGTTCCAAGTAGAGCTTCAACATGCAACAAGAAGAAATAGGAGTAAGGCAAAACATTTTTTGAGCATGCAATTTATTAAAAACAACGCTTAAACTGAAACAGGCTCTTTTACAGCTGATCAAAAGTTTAGAACCACACCACCAAAAAACATGGGTAAACCCCCAAAACAGAAAGTTCCAAACTTGAACTCAGTAATGAATAGGTTCGCTGTTATTGTTGATCACTTCATGCAAGCATTTCCATGAGGTGAGTGGGAACATTTCTCCAAGTGGTGAAGAGGGCCACACGAAGGGTGTCTACTGTTTGGAACTGTTGTCCATTCTCAGTTGGATTTAGATCAGGGATGGTCCAAAAGAGTGATGTTATTCTCCTGGAAGAAGTCCTTTGTCCTGTGGGCATTGGGTACTGTAGCGTTGTCCTGTTGAAAAACCCAGTCGTTACCACAAAGATGAGGGCCCTCAGTCATGAGGAATGCTCTCTGCATCATCTGGACATAGCCAGCAGCCTTTTGACACTTCTGCACCTCCTGAAGCTCCATTGTTCCACTGAAGGAAAAAGCATCTCCCCAACCATTGTGGCGCCCCCTCGTCTGTAGGGCGTAGAAAACATCTCAGGTGGCATCTGCTTGTCATGCCAGTAAGGTTGGAAACCATCAGGACCATCAAGGTTGCATTTTTTTACAGGAGAAAAAAAAAGGTTATATTTTTTTCTCATCAGATAATTTTTTTTGAAGCTCTTCACCACTAATGGCCTTAATTCGGGTTGAGGATTTTTTAGGTCTTCCACTTCACGGTTTTGTTCCATAACCCCCAGGATTATTTAAGAAATGACCGTCTTAACTGCATCCCACCTCAGCAGCGATGGCGCGCTGTGAGCGACCCTACTTATGCAGTTCAACAAGCCGACCATGTTCAAAAAGGAAAGTTTTTTTGCTTTTGCCATCAGAACATCCTGACAGTCTGACTACCTGACAGAAAATGACAATGAATCCACAGTTTTGCACAGATTTGGCCTTTTAAAGGAATGTGGTCCTAAACATTTGATCAGCTGTAAAACAGCCTGTCCCAGTTTAAGTTGGTGAAATGTAAGTTAAATGTTTTCTCTCACTCCCATTTCTGCTTGTTGCATGTTGTTGGAACCTTGTTAAGATCCAACCATGCAAAAGATGATTTTTTGCCATTTTTCAAGTGGTCTTAAACTTTTGATTGGGACTGTATTTAATGATCGATTAGTTTCTTCTGAATGGATTAAGAATGCTTTATGTCTGCATTGCAATGCATCACAATTGTAAATCATTATACGATTAATTGTGTCAGCTCTATTAGATGTAAGATTGTATATTTGCTTTTGAAATGGGCAGTTTGCTTTATTGTGCTTTGTATTTGCTTTCAGACTGCAAGGAAAGAACGCTAATCTACACCGAGCATCTGAAGAACAACAAACCAGTCCTCCAGCACATTGAATCCAAAACCTGTTCCAGTTCCTCAGACACCATCAGAGACTGTTTTGAAAGCCCTCTACTATCAATCTGGATAAAAAGAAACTTTGCCAACCACTGCAAGTATCAAGTGTTTTAAATTTTGTTTGACTGTTTATTATGTACTTATTTGTTTTTGGTTGTATTAAGTTTGATATTAATTAGATCAGTGCCTTTTTAGTCATTAATTTGATTATTAAGTATTAATTGTTTAGGGCAGCATGGTGGTTAGCACTGTTGCTGCACAGCAAGAAGGTCCTGAGTTCAATTCCACCATCAGGCCGGGGTCTTTCTGTGCGGAGTTTGCATGTTCTCCCTGTGTTTGTGTGGGTTCCCTCCGGGTACTCCGGCTTCCTCCCACCGTCCAAAGACATGCAGTTTGTGCGGATAGGTTAATTGATTAATCCAAATTGCCCATAGGTGTAAATGTGAGTGCGAATGGTTGTCTGCCCCTGTGTGTTAGCCCTGTGACAGACTGGCGACTTGTCCAGGGTGTACCCCGCCTCTCGCCCTATGAAAGCTGGGATAGGCTCCAGCGCCCCCCGCGACCCTGAAAAAGGATAAGTGGAAGCGAATGGATGGATGGATGTTAACTGTTTAATTTAATCATTGTCTCTACTGGTTTTTATTAATGTTTCTAGCAAATTATGACAAAAAGTCAAAGAATGTAAGTTTTATGCCAGTTAGCCCTGTTATGTTTATTGCCTCATTTATTGGACCTTAATCTTTTTAGACGACATTCTGGCTGCAACAGCTGCCAATAATTTCGTGTAAATATGAACTTTTGAATAAAAAGGCATGTTTTGTATTATACAGCTCTTCTGTGCTTTGTCAATAGGAGACGGTAAACAAGCTTATTAAAAATGTATTTTAACTGGTTTACTTTATATTAGTTTTTTATTTCAATGTAATAATTGTACAAAAACCAAAGTTCACTGTGAATTTTACATTTATCAACAAGTATACCGTTATGTATTCTGCATTATCACTATATTTTCCACGGTGAAATTCTGGCAACCACAGCTGCCAGTATTTTACCATAATATTCAACTTTTTAATATTTATTTTATACAGTTTCACCGTACTTTACAATGCAAAACTGTAATCAGGTTAATGGAATGTTTGTTGCTTTTACATGAGTTACCATGAACAGGTTTATGATTCTTTATTGTGAATTTTACATTTATCAACAAAGTATACCGTTATATATTCTACATTATTACTATATTTTCCACGGTGAAATTCTGGCAACCACAGCTGCCAGTAATTTACCATAATATTCAACTTTTTAGGTATGATACCGTATTATTTTATACAGTTTCACTATATTTAACAAAGTAAGACTGTAATCAGGTTAACGGAATTTCTGTTGTTTTCACATGAATTAATGTTTAAATTCAGTCATTTACTGTAAAAAAAAAAAAATTATTATTTACTGTGAAATTTAAGGTTACCAAAATAGGATACCGTTTTGTGTTCTACATTTACAATTTATTTTTCACGGTGAAATTCTGGCAACCACAGCTGCCAGTAATTCACCGTAAATTCTACAATATTTTTTTTACAGTGCAGGCTTCACTTCTCATTCGGTAAGAACTCATTGGCTTTTGTATACTTCCAAAAAAGAGGGAGAACTTACTCTCCTGCCACACTTATTCTCACATTCACTATCTAGACATGGGCTTCAAAACATGCTGGCATCATCTGGGTTCTGTGAGCATGCATATAATGCATGAGTATTGCAATTACTGCATGTCGAGACAGAGGCCTGTCTTCATTGATTCATGTACAAATAATGTTTAACTTTAATTCCACTTTCAGGGCATTTGAATCACTGAAGTCATCTTCACCACCTGCTCTTCCAGACGACGGACTCGTGCCTGAACACCTGCAGTTAACTAACCGACCACTGATCAGTAAGGTAAAAAATAAGGTATATATCCTCATTTGGAAAATTGTGAATTCAAGCTTAGGAGGGATATTAGGCCCCTTATGTCAAACTGAGTGATTTATGGCCCCCAATAAATTATTCATGAGCTCAGGAAGTAAAGGAAGTAATAAAGGAAGTAATAAAAATATGATATTCATAAAAATATGATATTCATAAAAATTATGATTTTCATAAAAATTATGATATTCATCCAAAATATGCTAGTTCATAGCTCATTGCTTTTTCTTCCCCCTAAAAAGAACTAATTGATTATTTAGAAAGTTTTTTTTAATTTTTTTTATATCAAATAGCATTCTTTTATTTTTAAGCTATTAAAAAAGTAAAAACTTTTTTATGCTTAAAACAACGCCATCTGCTGGTGGGTCAGCGCATGAGTGCGCAGGGCGCGCGCCCGCGCCTGTGTGTCTAGGTGCGCCCGTGAGCGCGCCTGTGTCTGGGACCGTGCTTGTGTCTCTGGGACTGTGTTTACGGGTGAAAATGTGTTAAACCAGTATAAATGTGCTTAGTTAAACTTGTGCTTTTGTAACGTTCAGTATGGCTAGACATACAGGGTGCATGCCTTTGGGGAAAACTTTATTTCAATTTATATGCATTTGTTTAATCCGAACAAGGAGATTTAAAATCAAACTCAGAATCGCAAAAAGACACTCGCGATCCCCGCGGCTCCCTCCCGATCCTTAGCTAAACTCCTTAAAAACCCTCCCCGGTTTTTCTCCAAAACCCTAGAATAACTTGTTAGCTACCCCTCTATTCCCAAAACCTTATATTCGAAAACAGGGGAAATCCTGAAAAATCCTTAGTCTTTTTTCTCCAGACTAGCTCTTTCTCAAATTCAGCTCAGAGTCTAAGTTCTCCTTTCGCTATCACTCCATCCCGCAACCCCTGCCAGAGCAGCATCTTTCTCCTTCTTGATCGCTCCCTTGCTCAGCTCCCGAATGCTGCTATACCTAGTTTGAAAATTTGCGCCGGAGACCAACTCCGCCTATCTTCACCCCGCTGCCAATCACTTAACAAAGGGGCGGCTCCATTCGCACCCCGGCTAGCCAATCGCGCTCAGCTTGGATTTACCTTCTCAACGATAGGTTCACTGGCTGGCTCTCACTCAGGATAAATAATCTAACATTTCAACTTAAATTTAACTGTTTTTTCTCTCTCAGAAAAACAAGTTTTCTCCTTTTTTCACAAACAACATGGCCACCAGACCTACCAACCTCACTGTGGTCTCTCAGACCCCCGTAACCAGCTACAGAGCCTCTGCCATGCCAGCGCAACTCAGACGAATGCATCTTTGCAGGGTCCAACCTGCATCTGCTATCCCTTTTGAGGAGAGACTCCGTCTCAACACCGGGGGGTTTTGGGGCTATGCTTTCAGCCTCCCAAATCTATTTCTACCAGCTAAAAGCAGGTGAAAGTTTTGGCCCGCTGACACCGCGGATCGCTTTTAGCTCCTCTGACTGGGCTGTTTTGACCCTCATCGCGACCCCTGAAATCCAGAAGAGCCTGCGGGAAACGAGCTCGCAGTAACCGCGAACAAGGGACCAGGAAACGCAGACGCCTCGTGTTTTCAAAGAGGCCCACGCGTTTCCACCATTCACCCAACAACACCGGCCTTTAAACGCGGTGAGAAAAACCATGACATATGCGCAGTGGGAGACTAAGAGCACGCCGTTTTGCAGGTGGTTCTGCAAGGTAAGTCGTCAGACATCAGATGATGCTGGCAAGGATGATTTTGTGCTGGACCTTACAAACACCCACTCCGGTGTTTTCAACACATTGCTTCGGATTCCCACTCAGGACTGGTTGAAGATGGTGGGTGAAAAGAACGGCAGAATTTTAGAGCTTTTTATGCTAAGTAGAAGCACAATTGAGTTGGTCCTGGTTGGAAATAACCTGCAACAGTCTACATAACCCCGCCCCTCATCCGGTCCCCCTTACCCCGCCTCCTCCTCCCCAGTCCTTTTAAAAACCATAACGGCTGTCTCCTCCACATCGTCTAAAAAACAACCATGACTCACCACAGCTTTGGAACTCCCTCTGCTCTATCTCCCTCACCCCTCCGACCATCAGCTGCTTCTACTCCAGCCGGGAACCCCCTCATGGATCTTGCTACTCCACCACCGAGTCCCCGCCGGGGGGCATCATCTCCGGCTGCTATGCTTGCAGATTCGCCGCTCCTGCCTCCATCACCTCAAGGTTGGAACTCTCCCAGCCACCCTGCTCTCGGCTGGCAATCACCGGAGCAGACTCCGCCAAGCACCTCAGTCTCCGGGGCCTCGCTGTGGGCTTTGGGTGACCCTGTGTGCCGGGTTCTTTTTCGAGAGCCTGACGACAATGATCCCCACCCCGGCGAGAACCGCGGACAGCTTTCGCCCGTGCACAACGATGAGGCCGCGACTCTACTCCCCACCGCTGTTTTTGAACTTATAAAATTAACTCTCAAGTACCTTGTCATGTCGCTACTCCAGAAACACCGACAAGACGTGTGTCAAGGATGCGCAGTCTCCCACCCCTCACAGAGACGCCATTCTTGTCTTTTCCCGATGGAAAAATATTACTTTTTCAAGTACTATGATGAACTCTGCAAAAGATTATGGAATGGACATTTCACCAACACAATATTACAAATTTTACGGTTAGAAGGGTTTTCACCACCACCGGAGCAAGTCAGAGGTGTGGCCCAGGCGTATCTCTTTGAACTCAGAGATGCCCGAGACATAGAGTGCGCTCTCCAAGAAATTGACGCCAGCGTCACAGAGGTTACCCGAACCATAATTCATAAAGTGCTAGATGACAATTACTCACTGTGGCTGTCCTAGTAATTGTTTTTTTTTTCTTCTCATTCCTATTATTTTTTCTTACTGTTAAGTTTTTTGTTTGTTTGTTTGTTTGTCATTACATCAAATAAATTGTTTTTGGAAAAGCGTTGCATGAAATAAAACCTTTTTGGAAAAGCATTGCAAGAATCAAACTCATTATTTTTTCTTTTTACTAGAATCAAAGTGTAATGTTTTTAATGACAACAAATAAAATATTTTCATGAACTCGTTACATGAGATAAGTAACTGTTCGATCATGAAATAAAACCATAGTTAAACATAACTTCAAAGAACACACATAGCAGAGCAGATTCCATTGAAACGCGCATATTACGACCCATCTCGCCCCGGTAGTTTTTGCGGAGTGCAAAAATTGATTAAAAGCGTGCAGGATGAAACTGGTACAAAGATTAACGCGCAAACAGCTCAAAACTTCCTCGCAGAACAGGATGCTTACACCTTGCACCGAGCTGCACGCCTGCGCTTTCCGAGAAACCGCGTCTTTGTCCCCAGACCTCTTCATCAATATCAGGCAGACCTTTGTGACATGAGGGCGCTAGCTGAGCATAATGATGGCTATCAATATTTACTTACAGTTATAGATGTTTTCTCTAAAAAAGCCTATGCAAGAGTCTTGAAAAACAAAACAGGCGTTCAGGTCACCAAGGCTTTTGAGTCTGTCTTAAAAGATAGCCAAATCCCTCAAAAGCTACAAACAGATGGTGGTAAGGAATTTTTTAATTCCAGTTTTCAATCTTTAATGAAAAAGCATGGTATAAATCATTTTGCTACAGGGAGCGATCTAAAAGCCTCAGTCTGTGAAAGGTTTAATAGAACTCTTAAAAGTAAAATGTATAGATATTTCACTGCTGAAAATACACGCAGATATATCGATGTGTTACAAGATTTATTGCACAGCTATAACACTAGCTATCACCGTTCCATAAAAATGTCCCCCGATCAGGTAAATTCAGATAACGCAGCGTTAGTATTTCAAAACCTATATGGCCCTTCTTCTCGTGTTAGAAAAAAGCCCATGAAATTTAAAAAGGGGGATCATGTGAGGCTGTCTAAAGTTAGAGGTGTGTTTGATAAGCGGTATGAGCAAACATTCACAAGCGAAATATTTACTATTGATCAATGCATACCTAGAGAGCCTCCTGTTTATAAAATCAAAGATTACGATGGGGAAGAAATTATAGGTAGTTTTTACGAGCATGAGCTGCAGAAAATTGCTCTTTGCAAGGATAAGCTCTATCACATAGACAAAATTCTCTCAAAACGTAAACAGAGGGGACAGCTTTATTTCCTGGTGAAATGGAGGAATTGGCCTGAAAAGTTTAATAGCTGGGTGAAGGCCAGTGAGCTTAAAAACCTCACATAACAAACTCTGCACCTCACTCTCAACAGGGGTAACCTTGGTAACGGTTCACCATGACTCTCAGGGCGCAGGGTTTTTACGTCACACTACCATCAAACGCAAGTCTGAATGTTTTTAAAAATAACACCAGTTCCAATTTCCGTGTGGATTTGGCTCACCATCTCAATCTCGATGGGGCCTGGGAGGTGGCTCTCACTGAAATTTCATATCCCTATACATGGCTTAATCTCCCGAATGACAAGGCTTATTTTGAATGGAGGAAGAAGGGCGATGCTGAGCAGCGGCCTGATGACGTGGTTAAGACAAAAATACGTGCAGGCTTTTATGAGGATGCTAACACACTAAGAGCAGAGGTTGAAGCCTGCCTCAGGCGTCTCGAGTCGGATATTTATCTTAAATATCAGGGATATATCAGCTCAGGTTTTTTCCTCCTCTCGCATATATGCTTGGTGTACCAGCAGGTGTCTGGCAGCGGTTTGAGCGCAAATTTGCCCCTTATCCTGCAGATATAAAAGCTGGATGTTATCATCTATTCTGTTATTCAGATATAGCGGCCTTACAGCTGGTAGGTGATAGCTATTCGCCCCTGCTGCGTACTGTCAGAATAGAGGGCAATTACGGAGATATCGTGAACCTGTGCTTTAACAAACCAGACTATATTCCTGTTGCTCGGAAACACATAGAAAATATCCATATTGAAATCAAAACTGATCAGAACGAGCCTGTAAACTTTACCTACGGTAAAATGATAGTAAATCTACATTTCCGGCCTGTCAAGGATCTGCCATAATAACAAAATATGGATAATAATAGATTTATAAAGTATTACGAATCCCAAGCTGGTAACGGTCTCCCGGGGTTTTCAGGTGCGCCTGTAATTTACGGACGAGGAATAGCATCTATTTTCTCAAAATTGTTTAGATTTGTAACCCCATTCTTAAAGCGTGGTGTCAGCCTCGTTAAACCTCATTTGAAAACAGCTGTCAAAGGAATTGCTACAGATGTTGTGACCTCCTCTCTGTCTAACTTGACTCGCTCAAACACACCAGAACAGCAAGAGGGTTCAGGGCTAAGCATAATCGCACGTAGAGCCCTAAAACGTCCTCCGGGTCGGAGGCTGACGGAGTTTAAAAAGCGGAGGAAAACGGTAAAAAAGAGACAGAGCGCTAAAACCACCACACGTGCAACACGTAGGTCGAAGCAGGATATTTTCTAAAAAACTAAGAAACAAACAACAATGTCTTTACTCCACGAGCGATCAAGCGAATGCACCTTGAGTGAACTGGATCTGTTCACAGCCCCCCTGACCCAATTTTCAATCGAGGACAAATGTTATTCAGAAATATTACCAGTAACAGCGCTCACTGATCGGGGACCTGTGGAATTTTACATGCCTGGAAACGGGCTGCATTACCTGGATTTAAATGACACATTGCTGAGTTTAACATTGAAAATAACAAACGCGGACGGTTCTGATATTGATGCAGATGCTAATGTTGGAATTATAAATTACCCTTTAAACACCATTTTCGCGCAATGTGACGTCACATTGGGCGACAGACTGATTTCACAAGCCAGCTCAACTCACCCCTACAGGGCTATAATAGAAACATATTTAAATTACTCAGAAGAAAGTCTGAAGACTCAGTTTAGCGCTGGGTTGTTTTACAAAGATACTGCGGGCGCCCACGACTCACACATGGTGACCAATGATCCGAACCGGGGGTTAGTTCGGCATGCGGCTTACAGTCAACGCTCGCGAGAGTTCCACGTCATGGGACCGTTACATTCTGATATTTTTTTCTGCGAACGATTATTGCTCAATAATGTGGATCTGAGGGTTAAGCTCACGAGAGCCAACGATGCTTTCAGCCTTATGGCGCCTCAAAATGCTAATTACCACCTGAATATTCTAGGAGCTTCATTGTTTGTACGAAAAGTCACTGTGTCCCCCGCTGTGCGCGTAGGCCACGCTTCCGCTCTCCTGCAAGCCAATGCATTGTATCCCATCTCCCGGATTAATGTAAAAACATTTTCAATACCCGAGAATTCGCGGATATCACATCATGAGAATCTGTTTCTGGGTTCACTCCCCTGTTATTTAGTCATTGCTATGGTCGACCACGAGGCCTTTACAGGCCGTTATGATTTATGTCCTTTCAACTTCCAACATAACAATTTAGAGTTTTTGGCCTTGTGTCACGAAAGTAAACAAATACCAGCCAAAGCGTTTCAACCCAATTTTGCTGAGAATCACTCCGTAAGAGAATTTTACAGCCTGTACACCGCTACCGGAAGAAACCTTAAGGATCTCTCCTTATGCATTGACAGACAGGAGTTTGAACAAGGATATACACTGTTTGTTTTCAATTTGAATCCATCAGATGACAGTCAGGCCTTGTCACCGGTGATAAATGGCAGCTTGAGACTTGAAATGCGCTTCAGAGTACCGCTGCCTCACACAACCACACTGATCGTTTATGCATGTTATGATTCCATTCTCGAGATCAACTCCAAAAGACAAGTTTTGGTCGATTATTACTGAGAGGCTCCCCCCTTTTGTATTGAATTATGAACAACC
This sequence comes from Oreochromis niloticus, assembly GCF_001858045.2. Taxonomy (NCBI): domain Eukaryota; kingdom Metazoa; phylum Chordata; class Actinopteri; order Cichliformes; family Cichlidae; genus Oreochromis; species Oreochromis niloticus. The sequence goes on from NW_020327102.1 coordinate 63,693, forward strand.
ATCAATTGGAGAGTATAATGAGATTACTAGTTGGGGACAGGTTTTTTGGAGTATATGCAGAAGATGAATTATTAACATTACTCAAACGCTCGTTTAAACGGCCCACATATATTATTATAAATACAGACCCAAGGCACAAGCCTGGAACTCATTGGCTGGCGATTTCATTAGACGAAGATGAAGGCGCTAGTTTTTTTGACTCGTTTGGATTCCCCCCAGATTATGCTTTTTACCCTAAAAGCATTGTAACGTTTCTGAAAAAGCATGCTAAACGAGTATCTTTCCATCAAAGACAACTACAGGCCCCAGTTTCTACCGTATGCGGACAGCATTGCATATTTTTCTTGGCGCATAAATCGCGTGGAAAGACTTATGATGATGTACTTGCTTTATATGGCTCTAATCAAAACAAAAATGATACCATGGTCTCATGTTTTTTAAAACGATTTATCAGATGTGTATTAATATGTAAAGCTAGCAATTTTAATCAAACTTCATGTTCTCTGAAAGCTTTTAACGTTTGTAATTCGTGCTCAAAATAATTTCAATAAAACTGAAAAATGTTTCTGTAAAAAAAAAAGTGGTGTATTGTGCTTATTGTTAAATAAAAACATGAGAGAAAATTAACTTTAAAAACACAATCTTTTATTTCTGGTTTGGATTACATCAGAAATTTAACCATGTGGGTGATAAGGAAATTCTCTTCCTTTTCTTCTTTTTCTTAACAATAACATCTTCCTCAGATGATCTGTGGTATTCTCCTGTTTCTCTCGATTCTTTTAATGCTGCTATTTCCCTTCTAGCCGATAAGTTTGTAATTGTGGATAGGGGTATTTTTAGATCCGCCAAAGTTTGTGCAAGCGAACTCCAGCCTGTTGGTTTCACACCTGGCCGAGAGCTTGCTAAAAATTTCATCAGATCGAGCATATGACTTCCAGGTATTGGCTTCTGTCTATGCATGAATTCCCCGTCCTCAGTCCATCCTCCGGGGCCTTTTGATGCTAATATTCTATGCATTAGATATTCAGTGTTTCTCTTTGAGCGAGGGTTTATGTGACTTAATACGTCCTGTAAAACCTTATTCACACTACCCATCTGCTCCCCCTCCTCGCTTTCTTGCTGATGGTAATCATGTGATCTCTCAGTCTCCACTACTTCACGCTCCGCGGGGAGTCTTAGTGTTATTTGTCTGCTTTCATCTGATTTTTGTCTTTCAAGTACAAGGTACTTTTGTAAAAGCACGTTATACTTTTTTATCTTCTCATCTGGGGGTAGACCCTGAGTTTCCAATACACGTCTCATTTCACTATCGAGCTCATCTGCAGCCTTGTCTCTGATGGTTGGTCGAGAAGCATTTGCATGTGTTTCCTGTAAGCGTTTGATCTGCTCAGGCGAGATCAAATACATTTTCTGCATTGTTATTTATGGATCGCGCCTATAGCTAAATCAGCTACCATGGGTAAAACTGTTGTGAGGAGTGGTAAAAGAAAACCTCCTTTTTGAGTCAATAATTTTTTCTTCTTCCTGATTCCATCCTGTCTGCATGCCATCTGTCTGATCTTCTCTTTGTATCGTTTCAGCTTGTTATGCTGGCATTGTGTGATTGGAATATTTCCTTTTAAGAGATTCATACAAATCTCACAAATAGCCTGAATTAAATCAGGTGAGCATTCTTGTAAAATAACCTTACGAATTTTAGGCGAGCTTCTGGTTAGTGTTTTCAGCAAAGCAAAGTTTCTTCTCAATCTTACAGACATTGTTTCTGTTATTTTTTCTTGGGTAAGAAAACACACAGCTGTTCTGAGGGTAGTATCCCTGTTCTCAGTCTTAGCTGCTCTGGACAGGTGGGGGTTAAATCTATCAATAAATATCCGTGTGGCTCTCTCGTGGCTTCTTCAAAACTCTCCAAGAAGAATTGCACACGTCCTGGACATATTTGTCTAGCTAGTGTATTAACTTGTAATTTATCACGAGGGTTTTTAAATAACACCATATAAGTACTGTTCAGACTGATCGTCCTGCTGTGTTTGCCTTGTAAAAACACATTTTGTGTCAAAAACATTACGCTCATATTTTTATGGTGTCTGTATTGCGTGAAAATCCGGACCACTTCTGGATGATTAGCTGCTTGAAAAATAACATCATCCAGTACAATGAGATGACTTTGGTGGGAGGGAAACAAGCTCTCATCTTCAAAAGATTCAGGGAGACCCTCAATGAATTTAATACTTTTATTTTTCTCTTGAAGCTCAGAATACAGAGGCTGAAAGGATGTATAAACCCACACAACATTGTCAATAAGCTTGTTCAAAACATGTACACAGTTTTCCAATACAGATTTCACAAAAAATGTCTGCCACTTGGCCCAACAACCATACAGGAAAATGGGACTTGAAGTCTGGGATCAAACTCGATTAAAGCAGGTTGAAACATTTTAAAAAACAGCCAACAAAAAACAAAAAACCAAGATTAATCAATAACCAAAGGGTAAAGCCAGACCTCCTGGCAGCAATCTACGCTTGTCATAAACAACCCGAAATTTTTTGGGGAATGATGAATTTTTCAGTGAAAACCCAGCTTTATTACGAAGGATAGTGTGCTGAGGTGCCTCAAGTGTAGACCCTCCTTCACAGTTATCAATATAATTGTCAACCAGGTTTTTTACAGATTCAAAGTTGACCCTTTCGCAGACATCGTGTGTTTGTGTGATCCCTTTTGCTTTCAAGACAACTTTACCTTTTTTGGTCATATAGCCATAGCTTTTAGGTCCAGCTGCAACAAACTCTGTAATGAAATCATCCTGCTCTAGTTCATTAGTGAGGTCACCCAAATATCTACCTAATTCTAGTTCAGATTGATTTTGTTTGGTGAGATAAACAACACTGTCAGTGTCGTAGTAAATGGCTCTCTCCTGCAACTGATCCAAATAACTGTAGAATTTCATACGCCCATATGAAGTAGTGAAGGCCGCAATGAAGATGTTATCTGTGGAGTTTGGCAATGGGGCACAGAGTTCGCCATAACACCATTGAATAAGCGCTACATCCTCACTGACAAAAGAGAAATATGTCACTTTGTATTTTTGAGAGAACATGAGATTAAAGAACTCCTCGGGGTCACTCACGAGTTTGCTCTGTGTGAGATTATTTCTCTGGCCAAATTTTCCCCAAAAAGAGTTTAAACACAGTTTAGCCATTTGTCTTTTAGCGGGGTTTAGTTTCATGTTTTCAGGGTCTAAAGTGATGCCTTGCTTAGCCTGGTAGTCTTTAATGTAAAGCTGTTTATCCTCCTCAGTTACAACATCTGATGGGTAGCCTGAAGCTTCTTGTTTTTTGCGCAGGAAATGATGTACATAGTCTGTGAATATTGTGTTACTCTGTTTCTCAAAGTGCCATACCTCGGTGATTCGACTTATTTGATACCCCTTTTCTAAGGCAAGGTTAAATTCTGGAGTGGTCCAAACCCCTCTGAGTGCTCTCTGCTCGTTGCTATGGTTACACGCCCCCTGTTGGTTGTTCATTTCAGCACAAGTGCGACAGAGGGTAAAGAGAAGCTTGCCTGACTTTGTTTTATAGGGTAAAACGGGAAAATATAGTGCTCTGGGTGGGTATACAACCGCTTTGATAAACCCAAAGTAGTTTTTAGGATGCTGAAAATTTCGAAAGATTATTTGAGGATGTTCTAAGGGGTAACTACAGGTGCTATTTACAAGCGAGGTAACATCCACATAACTGCAGCGCAGCCGTGCAGGGCTTGTACGCCCTCCGAAGAGGGCGTGGCGTGGGTTCAAAGGGTCAGGTGGATCGTAACGTTTGAGAAAACTGATTACACTCTCATCACTATGTTTTAACTCGGTCCACTCATGCTCCCAGATTGTAACAAGACACACATTATGCTCAGCTCTCAATCTAGCGAGTCTTTCTTCAGTGCTGCTGTTTAGCTCTGCAAAAGTGAGGTCTAACAAGGGATTAATGTCGGACTGATTTGAAAAGCACTTAACACACCCATGAAAGTAGCAGCCCAAAAATTCCCATACATATGTTTTATTATTAATTTTGGCATATCCATCTACATAATAACTACCGAGCTTTTTTTCTCCTTGATTGAGCACATGTGTGATAAAAACACCTTGTGTGTACGAGAGATATTCTAGCCATTGAATTGAGGCAGAGGAAAATGATTTGGCCTGATTACGGTAATTTAGGGGACATGGTATTGCTAAAGAATTGGCTGGCAAGAAATTTGTTAAATAAGTTTTCAGGCAGGCACTTGCAAGCGTGTTGCGGCTGAAAGGATCTACTCCTGTCTCTTCAATAAAACCGTTTCTAAACAATGTACAGCCCCGAGCTAGAATTTCAACATCGTTCTGGCAGTATAACAGGGCCTCCTTCATGAAATTAAAGGTACCGGAGCTGACGGAATCATACCATTTGTAAAAATCATGCCTGCCTTGCGCTGTCATCCGCTCCAGACTGTAAGCGGAAGGGGGCGGGTAGGGGCCTACATATTTTAGAGTTTCTCTGGAACTGAAAGAGTGTGGAAAGTAACCTTTAACGCTGTCTTGAAAACCCATAGCCTTTGGGGATACCTGACAGGGGCATAGGGAGAAAGCAGCTGGAGTCCATGTATCGTTGATTAAAGTCTGGGTCTGTAAAGCTGATCACTTTGGAGCCTTGCATGATTAAGTGTGGTTTTAAACCTTGTTTAGCCATTCGGCTTAAAATAAGGTACCCATCGAAAGCTTTTGAATTATGGGCGATAAAAATACACCCCTTAAAGAGTGGGCGTCTAAAATGAGCGAGAAACTTTTGCACACAGTCCTCACCAACACAGTTCCAAGATTTAGCATCTGATGTTTTTGTACAGACCAGAAAAGGAGTGTGCTCGCCGTGTTCGTTTACGAACGTTTCAAAATCATAAAAAATCAACTTGTTGTTGTGTTTTGTCTCGCGTTCTAAAACCTGCATGTAGCACTGATGCGTTTGCTGATCAGTAGAGATTTCCTGGCGACAGATTGGGTATTTACTCTTAGCACATTTGTGGGGTTTACCTTTTACAGGAATATAATAAAGTCTCGAACACTTGGCACATTTTTTATAGAGCTCGCAGTTGCTTGCGAGTCTTTCACGCCTCTGCAGGAGTTTTTTATGGCTCTCGAAACAATAGGAAGAACGACAGGTGCGATTACAATCGCTACATACAATAGGAGAGAGGGAATGTTCGCTGCAGTCAGGCTGCATATAGACTGAGCAGCGAGCAGGACAGAAGTGGGATAACACGTGATTGTACCCCGTGTAACAATGATTACATACATAATCTGTACCCATAAATCCTTTTAGATTTTTGACAGCATAGTAATGATTGTCAAATAAAAATAAACAAAGGGTTTTTTCTGTATTTGGTGTACTAGTTTGAAATTTACAAAGGCTGCGATCGTTTTCGTTATGGTAAAATACTATAATTTTACATCCGAGTAACATTTCAAACGTAATTATTTGATTAAAACCCACAGGCGTTTGATCATTTAGACCAGCTTTTTGCTGAATTTCTCTACCGAAAACCTCTGCCTGTTGATCGTTAAAATCGGGGTGCAGCAGGTGGGCAAGACTTATTGAAAAACATAACCTGTTGAACGGGTTATGAACCACATATAAAAAGCGCCTCTTCTTCTTAACAATTTGATTGTTGAGTATCTGACTAAGATGTCTCTTTCCACTACCGGTGGGGGGTGTAACGATCTGAGCAACGAGCTCCAGCGAAGCTTCGCACATTACTGACCAGTTTGACTGTACGGCTCTCAAAAATAAATTTTCAAATTCACTCAAATCACGATTGTCCCTTAAAATAACTGAAACATTATTTTGTAGCTGTTGGCCTATCAACTCTAATTGTATAAGATCACCTGGACGTGAATGCGAGAAAATCCTGTCTGATATTTGACAGGCGCTGGCCATTACGCCTTGATAATAGTGTGCATAATCAGGTATATCGTTTGGAGGAGGGAAATTCAAAATTTCTCTAATTTCAACGTTATTAAATTTATTTCTAACAATTATATGCGGCTGTGATGAATTGCTGGAACACCCCTGCTCTGGATTACCCCCCTAGATGAAAGGAGTGATCGCGACCATTGTTTACTGGGGGGAGAACTGAGCAAATGCGGACTATCGTTGAAACCGCTTAACAACGGTGGGGGTGGACTGTGGTTAACAGACTCACCGCATGGGGTAGAGCAGATCGAATGCTGGCTATCGTTAAAATTATTTTGGTTCAACCTGTTTATTTGGCTCAATAACTCTGGAGGTATTTGAACCTCGTGCTGTATTTGTGCTAAGGCTTCTAAAGCGCTATTAAGAGCTGCGAAAGGGTCAGAAGAGGCAATGTTTTGCTGAGAGTGAGCCTCAACATGCTCCACTCCTAAATTCTGAGTGTTATTTTGCGGGGCAGCTTGACTAGGGGCTAATCGTGCAAGAGCTAAATTAATCATTTCTAAAGGGTCATTATTGTTGATCACATCAGGTTGTTCATGATTTTGCGGAGGTGTATTCTGTGAATGATGAGTATTTTGATTTAGCCTAGCTAACGCTGTTTCTAAAGCAAGAAATGGGTCTGTAATATCTTGTTCCTGGTTATCCATTTTTATTGTTTAACAAGAATATATATATATTTTTTTTTAAAAATAAAATAAAAAAATAAAAATAAAACAGAAACAAAACACAGAGTTTTTTAGTTTGAAAAAAAAAAGCAAAGTGAAAAAAAAAACAACCTTTTTTTTTTTTTATAAGATGAGTTGCACTAATTCAGCGAACAGAGATACAGCTCGAAGAGCGATGGAAGCGAGCTGGTTTCGCTGTCTGCGTGTTTGCCTTGTGCTCCTTATCCTGAGTGGCCTAACGATCCTCCTACGCCTCCTTGTGAGATGCCCTAAGAATTTGAGGGTAAGATACAAATTAGTTAGTGATGTTTAATAGAAAAGGCGATAGTTTTTTATAAAATGAGAAAAAAAAAGAAAAAGCGAGAGTGACTGACCTCGATTGGATCTCAGAGGCAGGGGCTGTGGATGTCTTGGTCCCGATGCAGGAGGAGAAGCTCCGGCGGGGGCACTGGGAGCGTGTGCGGCGAACAGTTGTTGCCTCTCCCGGACGGTTAGATGGAGGTTTTTCCCTGAGGGGCGCGGGGGAGCTGAAGCTCCGGCAGGGGCACTGGGAGCGTGTGAGGCGAACAGTTGTTGCCTCTTCCCGGCGGTTAGATGGAGGTTTTTTCCCGAGGGACGCGGGAGATAAGAAGCGGGGCGAGCCCGCTCAGAAAGCAGGTCCTGCCTCTCGCGGATCGAGAGACGGATATTCTTGCCTGTAACTCGCTCTAAAACCGGTGGTGAAGGAGTTGGTGATCTCGGAAAACCATAATTATCCAGATCCGATATGTCTGAAAAAAGTTTTATAAGTTAAAAAGAGGGTTAATGTTTTGTTTTTTTCTTGTACAATTAACTGTTAAGAGGGAGAACAAGAATCAAGCAGACCTACCAATTTGATCGAGAGAATCCAAAAGAGAAGAGTCGAGCAGGCTTATTTCAGAGTCTAAAAAAGAAATAACAAGGAGTATTTAAAAACAGGACAAAACAGTAAAATATAAGCATTATATGAACAAGAGTAAGAAAAATGAGGTACCTGCTGAGGACATGATCGCTGCTAAAGTTTAGTGTACTAAAGCACTTTTAGCTCTGTGTGTTAGAGGTGAGCTTATATATATATTTTTAAAGTGTATTCCAGGTGTTAGAAAAACCTATTTTGCAATGTTTTTGAAGATGAAAAGCTTTTTCTTGAAAGAAAAGGAAAGTACAAAATGTAGTAAGAAAGCAAGAGTAACACTTACCGATTGATATGCACATAGGGAAAAGCGGCGCCAGTTGTTGAGACGGTCCTGAGAAAGGGGTGTTATTCCAAACTCAAAAGCAGTCTGAGCGGCGCCAGTTGTCCACGCTTCCGAAGTCAGCTGGTTTGTGAGAGAGCGACGCCAGTGTTAACCTGAGCGGGGGTCATGGTCATAAAAATCCAAGCTGAGCCCGATTGGCTAGCCGGGGTGCGAATGGAGCCGCCCCTTTGTTATGTGATTGGCAGCGGGGCGAAGTTAGGCGGAGTTGGTCTCCGGCGCAAATTTTCAAACTAGGTAAGCAGCATTCGGGGATGAGCCGGGGAGCGATCAAGAAGGAAAAATTGTGCGCTGGTTGCCGGCCGGTGCGGCTCGGAGCGAAGGGAGAACTTAGAGTTTGCGCTGAATTTGAGAGGGAGCTAGTAAGGGGGATCGTTTGAAGAAAAAAAGACTAAGGGTTTTTCAGGGTTTACCCTGTTATCGAATATAAGGTTTTGGGTATACGGGGGTATATCGGGGCCGATACTGTAAAATGTGTGCGTACTCGTACTCGTAAAAGTTAACCGATACCATGAACCGATACTAATGTAGCCCGAATTTGGGAGTAGATACTCATAATTCCCATGGACTTGAACGCCACGGTAACATAAGGTGTTCACTGTTATGTGATGTAACTGTACCCTGAATTTAATTTGCCCTGTAATATGTCACAAGGTAAATACAGGTAATTAGAGCAATCAAACTGTTATGTTAATCATAAAGTATTATTTTATGGTATGTAACTCTGAAGGGAGTTAAAATATTGTTCAGAGTTCTAATTTTCTGGAGGCCCGTGAAGGTAGCATAAAACGGGACCTGTGTATCTGTTGCAATGGAGGAGGAGAAGAGAATGGCATGGAGAGATGCACGAGGTTAGCTGAACCAAAGTGAGAGACTCGGCTAGTTTTACTGAGATTAACTAGCACAAAAGAGTGTGTAACTAGAAAGCTAACCGTGTGGGAGCTTCGCAACAGAGTGTGGGTGAAGTGACTTTTTGTTTCAACGGTCGCACCACCGTGGAAAACTGTGTTTCCAGCTACGATCGCCGAGGCTAAAGGCTAGCCCGGACTGCTTGGCTGCACCACGGAGGCAGCTGCTATGGACTGTCGGAGAGCTGGACAGTGACGGGCTAACGTGCTGTAGCAGAGACAGCATCGGGTCCGCAGGGAGTGGATTTAGTGTGGGACTGGTGAACGGCGACCTACCGAGCAACGGAACTGTAAGTCAGACTTTTGTGCTCTTACTGGGGAGAAGAGGATTTTTCTCCATCGTCCGGCGTGAGCAGCAAACAGGCCTGCAACAAGTGTGAATGTGAGTGTGTGTGGGGCCCATGTGTGAATATTGTATGTTCAGTGGAGTTATATAACGTGTTTTGGAGTGTATATTAGTGAGTAACTTACCAAAAGGTGATAACATAAGTTGGGTTGTTTAATATAATTTGAAAGGGAATTATTTCATTTGGTTAAGGAATTGGAATATCATTTGAGTTTAAAAAAGGGATGTGTTGTACAGTATTTGTCTCTGCCCTTACGTTCAGTAAACGTTTCGTTTGTGTTAAAGAGTTGCCCTTACGTTCAGTAAACGTTTCGTTTGTGTTAAAGAGTTGTCTGGGGTCGTTTCTTTACTACTGGTTAAGTTTAACTTGTGTGTGGTAGAAGTATCGGATTTTGTACTCGGTATCGGCAAGTACTCAGATCCAAGTATCGGTATGGGATCGGTTTGAAAAAATTGGTATCGTTGCATCCCTAATATTAACCCAATGTGAATGTTTGCTTTCAAAACACCTAGAGTGATTAACCAATCAGCTTTGAAACCACACCTGTGCAGTCAATTGGCTACCTAACAACATTCAGTCAGCATAAAAAGATTCCAAGGAACAGGGCACTTGAACACATGAGAGGAACTACTGTTACTGACCATGCCAAAGACAAAAGAAATCAATCTGGAGCTCAGAAAGAAGATAGTAGAGGCTCATGATAAGGGGGAAGGCTACATTGCCATTTCCAAGCAATTCACAATGTCTAGAACTGCTGTACGTTGCATCATTGCCAAGTACAAGGAGACAAATTCAGTAAGAAACAAACCTGGCTGTGGTCGTAAGCGCAAGATTTAAGTCAGCAGGGCATGATTGCGGATGGCGTGCAGGTGCGTCCGCCTTCCCTGCACGGCACCGCAGGCCACACCCTGCCAAAGGGGGCTAATAATTTTGGCTCCAACTAATGCACACACGTGTGTGTGTGTGTGTGTATATATATATATGTGTGTATATATGTGTATGTGTGTATATATGTATATATATATGTATATATATATATATATATATATATATATATATATATATATATATATATATATATATATATATATATATATATATGTATATATATATATATATGTATATATGTATGTGTGTGTGTGTGTGTGTGTGTGTATATATATATATACATATATACACACATACACATATATATATATATATATATATATATATATATATATATATATATATACATATACATATACATATATATATATATATATATACATATACATATATGTATGTGTGTGTGTGTGTGTGTGTGTGTGTATATATATATACATATATACACATATATATATATATATATATATATATATATATATACATATATACACACATATATATATATATATATATATATATATACATATATACACACATATATATATATATATATATATATATATATACATATATACACACATATATATATATATATATATATATATATATATATATATATATATATATATATATATATATATATATATACATATATATATATATATATACATATATACACACATATATATATATATATATACATATATACACACATATATATATATATACATATATACACACATATATATATATATATATATATATATATATATATATATATATATATATATATATATATACACACACATGTATATATATATATATATATATATATATATATATATACACACATATATATATATATATATATATATATATATATATACACACATATATATATATATATATATATATATACAGTTAAGCCCATAATTATTCATACCCCTGCCAAATATTGACTTAAAGTTACTTTTGTTCAATATGCAAGTTCTTTTTTGAGCAGAAATGACACAGGTGTCTCCCCAAAGATAATAAGACGATGTACAAGAGGCATCATTGTGGAAAAAAATATTTCTCAGGTTTTATTTATATTTTAGCAAAAAGTATCATGTCCAGAATTATTCATACCCTTCTCAATAATCAATAGAAAAAAGCCTTTATGGCTATTACAGCAATCAAACGCTTCCTATAATTGCAGACCAGCTTTTTGCATGTCTCCACAGGCATTTTTGCCCA